>NC_133621.1:45866944-45921221 GCF_048593235.1 Sminthopsis crassicaudata | reverse complement strand
TCACAAATATTAATACATAAACTGCCAATGTCATCATGGTAGGCTTTGTTCACAGACACTCAAAAGATAAATACTATTAACCTCATTTTATAGATGAAGAAACTGAGACGAGATAAATTAGATAATTTGCCCCAAGTCACAGTAGTACATGTCTGAAATGGTGTCATGAACCTGTTTGACAATCTGGTGAAGCCCACGAACTCCTTAGAATACTATTTGTAAATGCACAGAATGAAATAAATGTATAGTTTGCAAGGAAACCAAAGGTTAGTGAAAATAAAGGCGTAATTTCTGCCTCCCCACCCCCCCATCCAGACTGAAATCCATGGTTAAAAACCTTTATTCCTAGAAAAGATTGTCCTGTCGACTATTAGGCCCAGATCTCACATTTAGAGTACCAACAGTTCAATGAATATGTATAACTATTTTTTAAAGTGTTCATTGAACATTAAATGTATGACATAACAGATAGACAGCTAGCCTGAAAGACCTGAGTTCCAAGATCTGTCTCTGACACATGGTGTCTGGTCAAGACATTTTCTGTGCTCTAGGCAACTCTATCTACAGACAACTATAAGTTGAGAAATAGGTATCAACCTACATGGGCAGAATTTTACTCACTTAGAAGTTCCATATATCAACAAATCTAGTCCCTGCTCCAATTTTTAAACATAATAAGTGCTAAATAAATGCTTAGTGAATGAATCCTAACCATCTTCAAAACTTCATCCTCTCAACTAAAAAAATAACATTATCTTAAGATGATATAGTCACTGAAACCTTCTTTGAAAATAATAATGTAATATCACATTGTCATTATGTACACAGACTTCTCAGTCATGAATCTTATACCTCTAGATAAAAATTTAATTTCTTAAAAATCACTTTTTGTGTTGAATTTTGTGTTGAAACAAAATATTAAAAACTTGATTTTTTAAAAAATGTGAACTTAAATTAAGAAAAAGTATTTTTTTAATTTGCACTAATTAGATCAGATAGAAATATATATTATATACACACACACATATATATATACATATATATATATGTATATATATATGCTTATCCTTAGATAACATTATATTTTTCCTCATAAGGAAAAACTTCCAGTGAGTAATCAAAGAAAAAAAGGGTAATAAATAATTTTTTTCACTACATCTAAAAGTTGTGATCTTACAACTATACTTGTAAATAGCAACAATTCTTCAAAACTAGAATCCATTTACAAGGATTGTTTCACACAAACAAGATGCAAATTGACTGTCCATGTTTTCAATTCATTTCATTCTCAAAAGGTAAGACTGGCCAAAGTTCAAGGGTGAACATTTATTATGTTCAAATGGTCTCATAGTATTCAAACCATATGTATCATCACAAATCATCTATACCTGCGTGTCCTGTATAATTCTCATCCATGTTCTCCCACAAATACTCCTTAGCAGATCTATGCAATGTGCTCAAAGTTCCATGACTTTCAGAGTACCACTTGGATCATCCATTTGTTATCCTTCTTTCTTACAACAAAATTAACCCACCTTGATTCAATTTATACATTTTTGTGTGTCCATTATTTACAAAGTACGACCTGTCCTGCTGGGGATACCAAAACAAACACAAACTAGCTCCGGCCCTCAAAAAATTTACATCTACCTCCTTTTCTGATCTGTTGAAGAATTAAGATCGGATTTGTTACCAAGCAATTCTTCCCATTGCTCATTTCACCTCCAACTCACTACAATTTTGAATAGAGCGTTTCACTTTTATTTATCTCAGTTTCCCATCTATAAATGGGGAGGATAATAATTGTCAATTATTTTTAACATATTTAAAGAATAAATAAAGAACTGTGATATCTGACAAAGTGAAAGTCTAGGAAAGAAATCACTAGGTCGGAATCTAACATGATGCTAATTATCTCCAGCCTTTTATCTAATATAATCTTGGTGCAGGACATACTTTACATGTAAATATTTAAAAGTATCATTTTCATCATTATAATTAATAAATATTTATCAACTGTCTGCAGGGTGTGTGGCAGTTCACTGAGCACAGATCTTACATCAAATAGGAAGAGATTCACACTGTAAAAGAAGAGAAAGACCTGGAGCAAATTACAGAAGCTGGAAATGGAACAGTTCAACTTAGAGAATAAAATTCCAAAGACAGAATTAGTGGCTCTTAAACTGCTGAGTTGAACTACTTTTAATTTTCAGATAAATAACCAATTTATCAAAATATCTCTACCTTATATTACCAATTAAACTGAGCTGCACACATTTGTGGGGTTTTTATTTCTTTGTTATTTTTCAATATAAGCAATATTAAACATCATTGCAACTAAGTAAACATGACATGGTAGATAGAAAGCTGGCCTATGGACCTGAATTCATGACCTATCTCTAGCATATATTGGTTTTGTGATCCTGATCAAGACTTCTAAACCTCTTAATATTTAAGCAATTGGTACCACTGAAATCACAGACCCAGTCACTATCACAACAACCAAAAACTGGCTTTGTGACTATTTATCCTTAAATAAAGTTTCAGTGCATAAAATGACATAACTTTCCAGCCTCTCTTTCTAAACCTCACTAAGGATTCTTTATTTGCATATTCATTTCAATTAACTTTCCCTCTCATATGGTCTGGGTTAGTCTGAATTCCATCTTTTTGGCAGCTAAATTAGTTTTTTTTCTAATTGCCATTCCTTCACATTTTTGCCTGCAGACCTGTTTTATTCAGAAACACAGTTCTAATGCCAATTGATTGGCCCACAGGTCCAGAGATGGCTAACATCCTCCAAAACATTCCTTCCTACAATTTTGTGAATTGAAATCAGCTGTTCTCCATAGCCCATAAGCCTCTTACCCAAGGGAGCTTCCATATTAATAAAATTTCAATATCCCTTAGGTCTCCTCTACCTGCCCACTAAGTATCTTCTGTTTAGAATTCTGGACTTGGCTTCTCAGATTGGGAATTCTTATACCCCATTTGTAGAGATTCAGTCAAGACAGGAAATGGCATGTTGCAAGGGAATTAAGTCAAGCCCTCACTGTCGGGGGCCCTAAACCTTATTCTCCATTTGATGCATTTTAGGACTCTGTGAAAGTTACTTTACCCTTGGAAATCTTTTTCTCATCCAGTAAATGGAAGAACTAATGCTTACTGCTTTGATCAGGAGGTTACTGCAGAGGGGGAAATGATCATTATAATGGACTTAGCAAAATACAAAGGACTATAGAAATATTTATAATAAGGGGATTGTCTCTAAAAAGCATCTGAGAGTTTCCTGTTCCTCACTATCACCTTCTGGTGAACTCACCTTCCTCTCTTCAATAGACAAAAGAAAGAACCTTCTATTTCCTATCCAAGGAAGACTTTTTTCCCAAAATGATATCAAAATCTTTTTTTATACTCATGTTGCCTATACTTCTGGGGACAGCTTTCTTTTCCCCATCATTATACATGCAAAATAACGAAGGATTCATACCGAACCACCTGCTGATATAAACATTTGCAAGCTGGTCGGATGGCCAACAGATGTGAACCTGGTTCATGAGAAACACAAGAAACTTTCTGCCACTTAAGAAATAAAGAGAGAATTCTCAATTTAGAACACTGGATCTCAGTATTTTAACAGTGCCATTTTGTGGCACATGGCTCCCTTATTATAATTTAGAACACATTCAAACAATCCATTTCATCCATCCTACAGCACATGTGCTTCTTCCCATCTCAGGACCTTTCTATTGACTGGCTCCCCATACCTGGGGACATACTCTGTCTCTTAGAGAGACTATTGGTGGAATTATGATCTTTAGAATAATCATAAATTTTAATGATGTGAACCTATGATGAAAAGGAGATGGATCTGTCATGTGGCAAGGAACATGAATGACTAATGGGCAGCCCAAGAGCTTTAGTGGTACCTATAAAATGTTAAAAGATGTCAAGGAAGGCTTCAAGAAGGGCATGTACAAGAAGCATAGAAGAAAAGTCATGAATAGGTTATGATTTACATGCCTATTGATGAGAACATAGAACCAAAAAACAGTTAAATATGGAAGTTTTCAAATACTGAAATTATCTCCCATTTACCCTGTATGCATGGTTGTATATCATATATTGTATGTGTCTATATATATATATATATATACACACACAAATACATCTATATCCATAGATATATAGATTTTCTATATATAGCTATAGATATATATAAAAGGCCTGTTCCAAATCCCCTTGATTCTCCTTATAAGTAGAGACAAGGGTTCTACCCTTTGGGAGGAGAAGAACAAAGTGGTCAAGAAAAGTGAACACTTCAGTTCAGAGGCAATCCCCTTTAAGACTGGTCAAACTTCAACTTTTCTTTGAGCATCAAGTCACTTTGAGTACTCCTAGCTTCCAGCTTCAAGAGAAAAAATGATTTGGATAAATGGATTCCTTTGCTATTTGCTGTGTGTGTTCAGTGTGGAACTGGTATTAGTTGGAGAAGGAAGCAAACACTGGATATGGAGCTTGGGATCCTCCTTGCCCTCCAAAAAATGACAAAACATTCAAAAGCTAGATGACAAACGATCACATCCCCTCTATGAACTGTGTTTAAGAGAGCAAATAAATATAGTTCTTTATACTAAGGGGTCTCAGGTCCCAAGCTCCAGATCTACTTCATGGCAGAAATTAAAATCTCCCGTGGAAATGAGTAGGGGGACAAGAAGCTAGAGATGTCTATTCTGCCTCCCTTCGAGACACACAAAATGACAGCCCCCTTGCCACAGGAAGTCCTCACTATACTCATCACACACATACCACCTTCCCCTTCCCCCCACCATGAGCTTCTGAAGAGCAGATTGTGTCTTTTGACTTTCTATGTATTCCCAGGACTTAGCAGAGTGCTTGCTTCCTAATAAGCACTTAGTAAGTTCTTTTTGAATGATTAACAGATATACCACCAGAAAATGGCACCCTCAAATGACAATTTTAGGTGAGGGGGGGCACAGAAACTGTTGAAACCATCCACTAAGTCACTGAAGAGATCTCCAACAGCTGATGGAGTGGTAGGCTACCTCCGCCACTTTGGAAAACTGTTTCATCCAGAGTTTGAAGGGCTACCTAAAAGTCACCTCATCCCTAGCTTATCTCCCAAAGTAGGCTGCCTTTGATGGCCCAGGGAGTGCTTAGAACTTAAAATCAGTGGCATCTAATTGACAACAGCTTTGATTATCAGGAAAGGTCATCATGGATTACTCAGCCTTGCTTTGCAGCACACTGTGTTCTTCACAAACATCAGTAATTAATTTATAAGATGAATCCTCACTTCCACAAAGAACTGCACCATGTGCACTTGGATCTGCTGTCAACAACAGAAGGAGATGACCTTTGTAAGGAATGATTTTCAGTTATTTTTCTCACTGCAGTTAAACTCACAACTGTAACTCTTCAGGTTTTTTTTCCATTTTAACATGTACATATATTTCTATTTGCTCATTTCCAAGATAGCAAGAAAAATGCATTTTATTGTTGTTGCATTTTAATGGAAACTTGGGGTCACAAATGGCGTGTTTCTAAACCCGTCTTCTTTTTTTCTTTTTTTGCAAATCTCTTTAATTAAATTATTCCTTCTTTTAATCAAACACCCTTCCAACTTGTCTTCCTTTATTGTACTAATGATTTATTATTTCAATTCACTCCAATTGGCAACAAGGAATGAACTGGGGTTCTGTTGTAACATGTTTCATTCCAATTTTTGTTCTTCATAAATGTGTTACAGTCCTTCCATTGGCAGTCAGGGAAACTTAGTACAAAAGCAGCATTTACTCTTGGCTCCAATAGAGCCAAAGAATACATATGCAATTTGACAATTTGGAGTATCTATTTTCCAGCATTAATCTGGAGTTGTTATTGGAGCCATTAAAATTATTTTTCTACCCAGTTTTTAAAGGCACAGGACACGTTAACTTATCCTGATGGGTGATATAATGTGTTCACATAAAAAAATAAGGCTCAAATAAAACATGACTTCAATGACCAACACCTCCTCTTTGCCATCCCTTGGAATCTCTATGTTTGACACACTCCTTATTAAAAGTGGCAACCAGGGGAAATAAAATCCCAATTTCTGCTTTTCTTTTTTCTTGGTGATATTTGCACCTCTTATCTGAGCAGTAGACACTTGTGATCCAACATAAGACTGAATTTTTTGCTTTCACATAAAACTAAACACAGATGGTTGATTGAAAATGTAGAATGCCATACAGACCGCCTCATTTAAAACAGGCCCATTTAATGCCACGTTCCATTACATATGACCTACTTTAAATGAGACAGCCTATCCTACAAGAGACAGACTTTTGGGGCCTGTCTGTCCCTATAAAAGGCTTTGCTTCTTTTGTACAGGATGGATACTCGAACTCAAGAGAGAAGGTGAACAGCTAAGGCATGAAGAGCATAGGTGGGTTGTATTTCAAACATCAGATTCTGTGTCTCCTATTTTGGAATTTGCGTGACGCTTTCCCATTAAAACAATGCTATAAATGGTGTCTGGGTTCCCAGACTAACCTGCAAAAAACTAAATTATTATTTAAGTGTTAAGTGTCAGGACAAGAAGCAAATCCTTGGATTCTGAAATCTGTCCACTCCCATGATGCCACAGAATCTTCCGACTCTCACTCAGAGGCACCTATAAAAGGTGAGAATATAAACACTAAGATAACAAATGAAGGGTGTACCTCATCCTTTCTCTCCTTACCAGAGGTCTTCTGCTTATTCACATGTCTAAAGAAGATTGCTCATCCTTCATACAAAATCTCAGAGTAGGAAAGGATCTTAGGTTATAACTCACACCTTCTATAACATGCCCAAACAAATGATCATCCACCCTTACCATTAATACCTCAAATAAAATAGATTGCTCAGTGGATAGAGCACTAGACCCAGAGTGAAAATAGCTTCTGACACTTATAAGGTATGATCCTGGACCCTGTGACCCTCTATTTCTTCTGCTACAAAATAGAAATAATAATAGCACCTTGCTCCCAGTGTTGTCATCGAGGATAAGATTAGATGCTGTTCACAAAAGGGTTTATAAACCTTAACATTTTATATAAATTCTATTATTGTTATTATTTTCTGAGGCAGCCAATTCTACTTTTGAACGATTCTAAAGGTTAGCAAGTTTTCCTGTTGTTTAATCTTAATCTGGATGTCTATAGCTACCTTTAATTATTCTGAATTCTTCTAATAGGGCAGCTGAGCAGCACAAGGGATGGAACCCGAGGCCTGGAATTATGAAGAACATTGAGTTCAAATCCAGCCTCAGACACTTAATAGTTATATAACTCAGCACATATCATTTAACCTTTGCCTGCCTTCAGTTTTGTCAATTATAAAATGAATATAAGAATAGCAGCTCCTTCTCAAGGTCCTGATGGGGATTGAATACGATAATATTTGTAAAGTATTTAGCCAGCTACATAGTAGGTGTTTAACAAATGCTTAGTTCCTTTCTTCCTTTTCCTATAGGATCAAGTAGAATAAATCCACATGACAGACAAACCTTCAAACATTTGCAGACAACTATCACATCTGACCTAAGTTTGTTTTTAATAATATCTCTACTTTTTTCAACTTTGTATAACTACAAAGTCCTTCATTATCCTAATTGTTGTCTTTGACAGTATCAGCTAATCAATATCTTTTCTAAAATGTGACTCCCTGAAAGTAAAAACTGTTTTCCAGATGTTTTCTGACCAAAGCAAAAGAGTAACAAATAAACAAACAAAAAAAATCAATCTTGGAACTTTATTTTCTACAATTCTTGGGTCTGAAAAGGCATTCTGTTTCTTAAAGTGCCTGGGCTGGTCTCAGCTTGCTGATGTCACAGGCAAAGATTCTAGTTCTTTGGGCGTGTCTATAAGTGTGAGATTGAAAAGGGGGAGCATTTGAGTAAGAAGGGAAGGTGTGAATGGGGAAAAGGAGAGAAGAGCAGCTGATCCAGAAGCGTCAGAAAGCAGACTCTGTTCAGAGCAGTGAATTAAAGGGGAACATGAAGGCCACCCAAGGAATCTGAGCCTGGGATAGTGAACTTGATCCCTGATGACTACAAAGTTAAGGGAAAGGCTGTCAGTATTCTCCAGTTTGCCCCCCCAAGATATTCTCAAGAAAGAAATCCTAAGGGATAAATGACCCACACTGTAAGGTTGGCCACAAGATCAATGAACCCTAAAGAAACCATGATCTCCCTGAAAAAGGCTGGAAAATCAGATTTAAAGAGTATTAGACTATAAATCCCTTGTTAGGATAGAAGACCATTTCTATTTGTGTCTGCATGCTTGAGTTTATTTTACTGGTTGATTAATTCCCTTGCTTGATATTAATATGGTTTCCTATCCTAAATAAATAGTTGGTGGATTTGTGACTTCTACAGACCAGCAATAGAAAAAGGATTGGATTGGGGACTTCAAGCTCTGAGTTCAAAGAAAAACAAAACAAAATAGCCATCTCAAAGAGAAGAAGATTAAGAAGGGAGCTGCTACAATTCCATTTCATTAAGTTTACAAAGTACATTATAGGTATTATCTCACTATTATGTGTTTGGTGGGCATTGTAGGTATTAGTATCCCCATTTTGCAGATGAGAAGACTGAGTGAAGTTCAGAAAAGTTAATTGATTTCTTCATGGCAATATAGCTTATTATTATTCCTGACTCAAAGATCTACTTTGCAAGCTATTTTTTGATGAAACAACAGGATTATCACCTCTTTCTTCCTTCACTCTAATAGATGCTCCATTTCTTCACTCTATTATTCACCAATATTCATAGATATACCAAAGGTAGCTTTTCATGTATGACCATTTCCCATCAGTTTTAGAAACTTTAAAATGGATGGGTGGGAACAAATGATAATCAAAGTCTCTTCTAGCTCTAAATCTTTGATCTTTTCTTTCCCCAAGTACTCTAAATGTGAAAGGCCACAGCTCCCACTGTCATATTTTCTGTAGGGAAAAAAAAAACATCAAATTTAGAATCAATCACTCAACTAGCATCAAAATCCTATTTCTGCCATTGACTTGTTTGGAAAATCCCAAGCTCATCTTGTCAGAACCTTAATTTCCTCATCTGCAAGATGAAAAGAATATCTGCAGTTAGCTACTCCTACCAGAATAAAACTATAGAAATGCTAAGTAGATATGACCTAGAAAAGCCAGATAGTTAGACTGATCAAAGAGCTAAGCCCGAGTTCTCTTGTCCATTCATTCAATGAGATCTTCATTCAAGAAGACAATAGAAGTACTGCCATTTTTCTCTCCTCTCCTCTTGCCCTTGGAAGAGAAGGTATCTAGCTTGGGGACAATGTTGGAGAAGTCCAAAGGAATATAGCTGGGTGGGAAATGAGTAGATAGCCAACTTAAGTGGAGATTTCTCCACTCTCACTTCATTCTCACCCAGCCTGCCCTAAAGTGAGAAAAGATTAAAAACAAGAAACCAGATCTACTTCCTTTGATAGAATGTAAGGTCTTTGCTTCATTCATGTCTTTGTACCCCTAAAACCTAGAATTGGCATATAATGAATACTAAATAAATACTTATTGATTGATCATTTGATGAAGAAGGGAAAAGGGATAGCATGTGGAAGCCCAAAGTCTATAGCATCAAGGAAAAAGTGGGCAGATCTGGGGCCCGAGATGTCATTGTGTCTTAAAAAAAGGCATTCCAGCAGTTACAGAACCCTGCTTTGCATTGTGCAATATCAAATTTTAGGGTTGGGACCTTGAAAACATGCTCAGTTGTGATAGGTGCCAGATACAAGTTATTGCCTCGTCATGAGGCTCCAGTATAACAGATGTCCACCAAAACTTGGCCAATTAAGAGGTGCAAGGCTCTAAAGAACACATCATATGGTCTAATGAATAGCTTTACCCCAATTCATCTTCTTGCTCATGGGCTCTAATAAACAAATACTTATTGTCATTCACTAGTATTTAACAACTAAATATAAGATTACAGATTTAAATCTGAAAGGGAACTATTTATTCCAGGAGTTCCCAATCATATATGGTCTTCATCCCCCTTGAGTCTCAGGAAACTTTCCTATTTTCTTTATTAAATTCATTCACCATTTGACAGTATTCCTTTGGACTTATCCACTACACTCCCATGTTGGGTACCTTCCCTTTCTTCCCTCTGTCCCTTGGTTCTCAATTTCCTTTTGAGTGCTGTTTTCTCTAATTAGATTGTAAGTTCCTTGAAGATATTTATATCTCCATTACCTAGCATGGTACCCGGTACATAATAATCACTTTAAAATGTTTAGTGATTGACTAAGTACAAAAGAAAATAAATTCCACAGTTTGTCCATCCTTATGTTAAACTTTCTGGACATCTAATTTGTACTCTAGCTTCTTCCTTTCTCCTGAATTGGGATCCCCAGTCCCTGGGACTTGGGGCTCTGATTCACCTTATCTTACCTCATCCCAGGTCTACCACACTATTTCCTAGACAAGCAGTTTCTGATTGGATTCCCTATCAAGATCAGTGTTTTTTCTTGAAAGCTGAAAAAACTATCCCAGCATTTGATGGGCAAAGGGAAAATTGTGCTTCCCCCTACCCCTTGCAGCTTCAAGATGTCATAATGACTTGACTTCCTGTATATATATATATATATATATATACACATTTCTATTTTCTGGAGTATCTTTATGGAATATTTCTATATTATAGCTAAGTAAACATCCCTTTGTCAACTATAGAATGATTCATTTCATTCTAATATCAAAGTAACAGTATGGTAACCTGAGTATCCAGTTCCACTCTATGTGGCTCTCCAATGTTCTTCCTTATTGGAATATAAGACTCTTGAGGGCAGGAACTAACTATAAATACAAGCCTGTATTTATATTTGTTTCTCGTTTCACCAGTATTCATAGGATTCAAAATAAGATTGACAATTTTGCTTTGTACATAGCCCATGATAAATGTTTTTTCTATTATTTATATCTATGTATGAAATGAAATTAAGTGATTTTTCATAAAGAAAATTATTTGGTAGATAATATTTTAGCATTGATTATCAGACCACAGTCAGCTAAATCAGTGAGAATCTTGATACTGTTGCTTGTCAGCCAATAGTTTTATTCACAGTATAATTTTTGAAAGAGAGATCTACATTTCATATTTAACTTCCAATTTATTTCTTGCTTTGGAATTGATTGAGAACAGGATAGAGATTTTTGATTCACAGAAATAAATTGTTACAAAAAGAATGAAATGTTGCAAGCAGCACAAAATGGGATAGCCAACCAAGAGGCATACAAAAAAATTGGCAGCTTCACTAAATATCGGTTCAGAGTTAATCAATTAATAAATATTTATTAAGTGTACCAGGCACTGTGCTAATCACTAGGGATATCCCACTCCCCCCAAAAAAGGTAAAATGTTGTGTCTGCCCTCGAAGAGTTTATGGGAGGAACAAGACACAAAGAGAAACTAAAAATTAGGGGAGAATCTCTGGTTATTCTGAAACCCAATTAACACATCTTTCACTGAGTCCCAGCTGACTTTTTCTAGCTAAATATGAGAAGTTTTATATCTAAGTTTCATTCATTTTGTTCTGATCAATAGGAATCATTCCTTCAAGTCTTTCAGATTTCTCAGATATTCTACAATGCTCCCTCCCCTTCCAACCCTTTGGAAGGTTTCTCTCTTCAATCTGTTTTGTTTTTTTTTTCACTAGTAATAATAACAATATCTAGCATTCACATAGAGCTTACTTGTGATAGGTATTGTGCTAAGTACTTACAAATATCATCTCATTTGATCCACAAAGAGGGAGGTCGGTGCTATTATCATCCTTGTTTTACAATTGGGGAAACTAAGGCAAATAGATTTTAAGTGACTTGCTCTGACACAGTAGATATCAGAGGCAGGATTTGAACTCTACAGCATTCCTTTATGCAATCCCAGCATGGTTTATACTGTGCATCACTGCCTCTATTGAATAGACACTTGAAGAACCGAATAGACACTTGAAGAACCGAATAGATAGACAATCCCAAAACACAGGATAAGAAGCTCTCAGAGAAGGTGGAAGAAAATCCATTAGTTAAAATGTCTTATTTTTACAAATGGGAAACTGAGGTCTAGACAGGGCACATGATTTGTTCATGGCCACACAGCCAGCTGGTGGCAGAATTTGAGTAAAATCCAGCTCTCTTGACAGCCAGACTAGTACCTCTTTAACTACAGCAAACTGCCTTGAGACCGAAAAACAAAATAAATATGTATAAATAGAGCATACTTAGGAGTATAATTTTAAAATGTGCAGGCGTACTTTTCTAAAAAAGAAAAAAAAAAAAAGTTGTTCTGGCCAACATCACTTTGCAATAACATCATTAATGCATTATGACCAAACCCCACCCTGAAGTCAGAATTTCCGGACAGTAATGAATCCAGAAGACCTGTTCATCTCAGCCCTAGTGCCCAGTCTGAGACTGTTTTTCACAAAGAGCAAAGTCAAAAATCACTGATGCAAAAAGCATTTTCTACAAACAGGCCAGGGCCCCATTCACCAGAAAGACTATCAAGTTAATTGCATCACATAGCTGCTTTTTAGAACACACACACACACGACACACACACACACACACACACACACACACACACAATTGCCCTGCTTTTCCTGTCCCTTAAAAAGCAGAGTAGGATATCCTGGGGATTTGGTCCCTGAATCCCCAAGCTCCAGTTTTCATTACTTTTCAGTTGCTTTTTCCCTGAGGAAAGGAATGTAGCTCCTTCCCATTCCCCCCATCACCACCCCCAAGTTGTGGCCATAGATTTTATTTTATTCACTCTTTCATTCCCTCGTTTAGAGAAACTATCCAGACCACTCAAGAGTTATCATCTCTAGCTTGATTTTTAAACTAAAAATTGAAGGATTCCAAGGAAGGAAGTTAAACTTTTTCCCTTTCTCTTTCCAGGATTTAGCTGAATTCTTGGCTTCTTGGATTCTGATTATCCTTCATTTTTCTGTCCCAACCCCAGAAATCTGCCTGATGTCTTGGTCTCTTGAATTTCTACCTCTGTCTTTAGAAGTCCTGTTCAGTTCAAGTCTCTAGAGTCTCAGATGTCTGTGAAGACCAATTTTAATAAAAGTCCAAATTTTATTTTTGTGAGAACTTTCCATTTATAACATGGTTGCTTTGGAATTAACTTCCTCATAAAACAATATTTCACTTAAAATTATGTTTGGGGGAAATCTGGTTACAATAGATAAAGGTATGTTTGTAGTATAGTAGGTGGGGAAGGGCTGTTTAATTTTTATGGAACTGCCTAATCAAGACTTAAGGCATGGAAAAGAGAACACGAGAAACATGGTATCTTCACAGGATGCTACAGGGCCAGTGTTACTGAGTCTCCAACTCATTTAGACATTTAAAAACATACTACTTTTATGTCAACCCACAAAAAAGCTAAGAATTGGGGAGTTTTAACCCCTTTGAGGTTCTCTCATTTTCTCCAGATTTTCAGTTTTTGCATCGGCTCAGATCAAGATGGTCTCTTCAGATTTCTGATATGCCTGGCAACATGGGTTCGATGGCTTTCAAAGCCGATTCTCCAAAGGTTCCTGCCCCTGGAACCATGCTCTTGCCATGATAACTAGTTTCTGTTCATTGGAACTTCTGATAGGCTGGCATCTTACAGGCTTATCTTTGGGGAGCCACTAACCCAGCTACACATACCACCTCCCTACCCTACCTAGACCCCTACTGGGAATCTTTCCTACATCCAAAATCTTTGTTCAATTTTCTCATATTACTTGACATTAAAAGGCTGGGAAAAGAAAGTAAAAATGAAGCCACAGGTGTGGTGACTTAATGGGAGCCCCAACACTCTTTAAATCAGGAGTCTTATGACTGGGGAACTGGGAATGAGGTTTTTTCAATATTTTGACAATTGGACTTCAATATTTTCTTTGTAATCCTATATATTTTATTTTATAAATTAAGAATATTATTCTGAGAAGGGATCCATACTAGAAAACCCCAGTTTTTAATTATTACAAATAATTAATTTTAATTGTTTTATTATGGTAGGAGGGCTTCTACTTCTAATATTAACACAAGCAAAAAGAGTTTATCACATTCTTTAATCTGTGTTCAAAATAGCTAAAATCATAGTTCAAAATCATTCCTTCAAGCCTTTCAGATTTCTCAAATGTTCTACAATGTTCCCTCCCCTTCCAACCCACTGAAAGTCTCTATGCCATTCTCTTTTCAATCCATGTTTTACTAGTAATAATAATAATAGCTAGCATTCATATAGCATCTACTATGTGATAGGTATTGTGCTAAGTACTTTACAAATATCATCTCATTCGCTCCACAAACAGGTAGTGAGGTTTATGCTATTATCATCCTTGTGGCCCAGTGGACAGAGCTTTAGCCCTGAAGTCATGAAAATATGAGCTCAAAACCGGCCTCGGATATTTACTAGTTGTGTCTGGGTAAGTCTAATCTGGTAAAGTCACTAAAAAAAACTATTTGTCTCAGTTTCCACATCTGTAAAGGGAAGATAATAACTATATCAAGGATCAAATGAGATATTTGTAAAGCAGTTTGCAAATCTTTGAATAGTCCATAAATACTATTATAACTATACATATTTGGGACTACTTTCTTTCCTATGACATTCTATATTCTCAATCCCAATTTTTCCTGATACCTTGATCTTCAAAGCCATGATGGTTGGAATAACCAAAGCACTGCAATAAAATATTAGATGAGTAATGAATAACACTCCTAGTACATATATACCCTGCTAACACATTTATTTTAAAGGTCTTCTGGATAAGAAAGAAACTCATTTCCTTCCATAGTCAGAAATGGAAGCATATTAAATGAAATCTGTGTACCATAAGTATTATAATTAGGGCTTTGATGAAAAGTTAAAAAGAACAGCTCTCAAGCTTCTATGAAAAAAAAATTGAATTTAAGATAAACAAAGGCATCATGGCATAGGATCATGGACTCAGTTTCCTCGTGCATAAAATAAGAACTTTGGATCAGTTTAGGGGGCTGGCAAGAGGGAAAATAAGCATTATTTGCTGCCTATTTTGTGCTTTATAATTATTATCTCATTTGATGCTCACAATAACCCAAGGAGGTAGATGCTATTATTATCCCCATTTTTCAGATGAGAACACTGAGTAGGCAGTGATTAAGTATTTTGTCCAACATCATATAGCTAGTAAGTATCTATGGTTGGATTTGGAATCAGGTCTTCCTGACATTTAGCAGCCTCTAAGATGATCTCCAAGATCCTTTCTAACTTCAATATTCTTAGTTTGAAAGACACCTAGAAAAAATTTAACAGACAGTGGCTCCACTTGGGATCTCTTCTCCATCATCCCATGAGATCATAAAAAGGAACTTAGCCCAAGAACTCAACTTTACAGATGTGAAAGTGAGTTCCAAATAGTTAACTCTCTTGCCCCAAGGTCACCTTGGCAGAAGTGGCTAAGTAAGGTTTAACACAAAAACCACTGGACTCAAGCTTCAGCACAGCTGTACCTTATACTGTATTTTGTGGATGTTTTGTCAGTAGCAGGTTTACTTCCATTTAAAACAAAGATCCTACTTAACTCATGGATGGATGACGAAAATTACATTGGAGAACTTGGCTTATCCTGGCTACTGCAACAGGACAAGAAAGGAGCACCTTAGAGTATTTCTATTTTGATATCCAAATGAGATGAGCTTCCTGAGATGATTTGAACCCAATGTGAACCATACACAGAGCACCCCAAGTAAAGACCATTTCAGAACTGCCCAACACAGCTAACTGGCAATTGATTTATTCAAGGGGAATATCAGAATGACTAACTATACAAGGCTAACAGCTTGCTCATTCTTTTAAACAGACATTAAGCTATGAGAAAAATAAATAGAAATGCATCCAAGAGTTATCAGTGTGTTTTCTCTCTGCTTGAGGCTAACAGAATTCACAGATCAAGTGGCCGGCTGCCAAATTTCCCTTTTGGTATTTAAAGGAGTCTTTGCTTAGTTTTAATTAGCAGTGGGGCTTACAGGGAACTCTGTTTGAAAATGTTACCTATGAGAAGCTCTACCAGTCAGCCCTCAGTCCCTCAGCAGTCCCCGCCTGGAGCACATGAGGCTTGGAGTGCATCCCCACATTTGGCCCTTAGGACCTAATTTTAATCCATTTGCCAAATGCTGAATAATTGCCATCTGTGAGAAAAGTCACATTTAAATATCTTTTGTAGATTTTTTTATGGCATTTGGTTAAGCTGAGAAATTGTAATCACTAGTGCTATATATGAACTACAGGTCTCTACTATGTGATAGAGACTGAGAGGAAGAAACAAGATTGCATCTCCCACCTCCATGCCTTTGCCTTGGCTCTCCAATATGTTTGGAATGAATGCCCTTTCTCCCTCCACTTCCCTTCTTAGAACTCTTAGCTTCCTTCTAGGTAGAGTTCAGATGTCAGCTTTTACAGAAAGTCTTTCCTGCTTTCCCTAATTTGTTAGTATTTTCTTCTTCCTGAAATCATATTGTATTTATCAATCTGTTTCAATGTTTTATTAACTATAAGAAGAGGAGAGGGAGGGGAAAAGAATTTCCCTAAGACATTCTCAGTAAAATAATACACATACACACTACATACATATATATACATATATATGTATATATCAGTCAGGATTAAGTGACTTGCCCAGGATCACACAGCTAGTATCAAGTGTTAGAAGCCAAATTTGAACTCAAGGTTCTATCCTCTATCTACTGCACCACCTATCATTATATATGAGATGCAACCCAGAAAAGTCAATGTTTGCTTCTTTTTAAGCTCACAGGAAATACAAAAATAAGGCTTAGACATGTTAGTGAGACTTAGCAGAGCATATATGCTTCAAAAAATATATATGTTATTCTTTAAAACAAATCAGATTTTCTATTTTTGCAACCAGTTCAGATGAGATCATGGAAAGAATAGTGCCCTAGGAAATAAAAATTCTAAGTGAATAGAGAGCTGCCCTCAGAGTTTGGAAGATTTGGATTTAAAATATGCCTCTAGCGTATATTGGCTGTGTGACCCTGTGGCCCCAGCAAATTCTATGTAACCATAAATTGCAGGGTTGATGCAGATCTGGATTGGGAGATATAAATATAAATTTATAGATTTAATTTTTTAAAAAAGAAGGGAGTGGGGAGAATAACATCATCTGACCTGCCTCTCATAGAACTATTCTGAGAATCAAATTAAGTGATATCATCCAGCATTAAGTCTTTATTATGCACCTGAAAATGCTTCACTAAGTACTAGAGATATAAAGGAAGGCAAAAAAAAAAGCCACTCTCGATATTTATTTGGGTCTTCAACATCATAGAAGAGACATTATTTATATAAATATCTAGATACATAGAAGATTTTTACAGTGTAGATGCAGGTGATCTGAAAGGGGGAAGACTTTAGAAGCTGGAGGAGAATGAGGGAAGAGTCTGGGAAAGGCAGAAAACCTCCTGCAGGGGGATTTGAGATGAACTTTGAAAAAAAACAGGGAAGCTAAGAGGCAGAGATGAAGAGGTAGAGCATCCGAACTTGGAGGAGAACCAAGGCAAAGGTAAAAATAGCAACTACCAATAGATTAATGTACTTGGTAGATAAAATGTGCAGAGGGGAATAAGTCTGGAAAGGTAGAGTCCCTTGGCATTTAAAACTTTTCACAAGCTGCTCTCTACCTTTCCAGCATAGGTGATCTGAAAGGGGGAGGCATTAGAAGCTGGAGGAGAAAGAGGGAAGAGTCTGGGAAAGGCAGAAAACCTGCAGGT
This sequence comes from Sminthopsis crassicaudata, assembly GCF_048593235.1. Lineage (NCBI taxonomy): Eukaryota > Metazoa > Chordata > Mammalia > Dasyuromorphia > Dasyuridae > Sminthopsis > Sminthopsis crassicaudata. Next base: position 45,903,374 of record NC_133621.1, on the reverse strand, counting down.
GAGATTTGAGATTTCCAAGGAATCATTGGAGTTTACTGAACAAGAGAACTTGGTCAGATATATATTTTAGAGAAATGTCCTTGACAGTTAAATGGAGAATAAATTGGAGTGGGGAAAAGACTTGGGCTAAATCGATCTATTACAAGACTTTTGCAGTAGTCTTGTCACAGGAGGCAATGAGGGACTGACTACTGTTGTGGCTATGTGTATAGAGAAAAGGGGTCAATGATATGAAACACTGAGAAAGTAGAAAGAACAAGATTTGTCAACAGAGTAGATAGGGAGGATGAGTGGTTCCCAAGTAAGGAGCCCAGGGTGTCACCGAGAGAGCAATTGGAAGAATGGCAGTACCCTGGACAGTGTGTGGGGGATTCAGAAAGAAGGAAGGTAAGAGGAGGGAGGAGGTAGAGATAATGAATTCTATTTTAGACATGTTAAGGTTAAGATATCTCTGGGATATCTAGTTTGAGATATCCAAGGAGTTGGAGATATGAGATTCTGGAACTCATCTGGACTAGATTTCTCCGTCAAGGAATCATTTACAAAGAGATGATAAATGAACCCATGGGAGATGATATAAGCCAGTGAAATAGTATAGAGAGAAAAGGGAAAATGTTCTGATATAGCCCCTCAAGGGATACTCAAGGTTAGAGGGCACAATATGGACAAAGAATCTGAGAATCTGAGGACAGGTCAGGAGTAAACAGTATTATAGGAACTTAGGAGACTGGAGAGGAGGATGAGAAGTGAAAAGAGCTCAATAGATTTGGCAATTAAGAGATCAATGGAAATTTTGGAAAAAGCTGTATCACTTGAAAAAGTCAGATTATAGAGAGTTTGCGATCAAGTAAGAAGGAAATGGAGGTACTGGTTATAGATGCCTTAAGGGGTTTAACCATAATAAATGAGAAAATGCTTTAAGAATTAAATATTAAGAGAAGGACAAGAAAAGAGATAGCTTAATATGATGGAAAACATAATGGAGCCAGAGGACCTGAGGTTAAATCCTTTCTTAGAGGAATATTGCATTCTGGGAGAGGTCTCCCTTGGTGAACTTATAAGACATAGTGTATGTTCAACCATTTTCAGTCATGCTGGATTTCTTGTGATCCCATTTGGAGTTTTCTTGGCAAAGATACCAAAGTGGTTTGCATTTCTTTCTTTCTTCAGCTCATTTTACAGATGAGGAAACTGAGGCGAACAGGATGAAGTGATTTGCCCAGCATCACACAGCTAGTAAGTATCTGAGCCAGATTATGTATCAGAAAGGCCAGTCTTCTTGATCCCAAGCCCAATGCTCCATCCACTGTCCAATTTAGATGGTTTGTTTTCTTCTCTCTCAGGTATTCAGTGTCCTATGCTAGAACCTTACCCAGGTACTATCTGGGACAATTTAACATCCTCAGATATAAAATGAGCTTTAGAGTAGAAGGTCTCTGAGATACCCCCTTCAAGCTCCAGTTCTATGATCCTATGGATGTTTTTTATTTTTGTTTTAGTATCCTAAAACCTGGGGCCAACCCTGTCATGTGGAAAATATTTCAGTGTGATACTTAATTCCCTCATCTGTAAAATGGGTATAATATTTGGATATAATAATACTTCATCGGGTACTTGTAAAGCACAGTGGAAGGTACATTGGATTTGGATTCAAAGAATCTGGCTTCAACTCTAGGCTCGCTCAGTTACTAGATGTGTGACAGTGGTGAATGACGTAAGCTCTCTGGCCCTCGGTTTCCTTCTCTGTAAAATGAGGGCATTGGATCTAATGATCTTTCAGCTCGAAAATTTCCAGCTCTAAAAAACTATAATCCTAATTGAATTATCATCATCTAGTCCCTTCTATCTAATCGATCCACCAGATGGCAGCATAAGCTAACTTTTCTAGGTCAACCCTTGGCAAAGCACATTTTCAAATTTATTTCCTTCCAGATACATCAAAAAGATTTAATTAAATTATACCAGATGTGGGATTTAATTAAATTATACCAGATGTAGAATGGGCACTGGATAAGTGTTCCTTTGATTGATCAATCAATCAATAGATCAATTAATAAGAATCATGAAGCATCTATTTTGCTCCAGGCTTTAGAGCAGGGTATTGGATACACAGGATAATGAATGAAATGATCCCTACTTGAAATGGCCTTTCCTTCTAAAGGCAGGAAGAAGATTGGAGAAATACGTTTAAAATATTACAGTATAAGTAAAAAGCATATACACATATGGATGGATGTACATATATATACACACACAAAATAGATGGAGGATACTAATGATCAGGGATTTCTGGGAGGGTATAATGGAAGAAGGAGGAGCCTGAGTCCCATTTTAAGGAAAGAGAGGGACTCCTTGAGATAGAGGTAAGAGACAAATGTATTTTAGACATGAGATTCAGCCAGCACAAGGACCCAGAAATAAGAGATAATTTGATGAACAAAGAAAGCCAATTAGAATAATTTACAGAGTTTTAGAGAGAGAGAAATTTCCAAAAAGGCTGGAAAGGTGGTTTGGAGCCAGGTTATGTAGGCTAGCTTTCTAAAACACAACCATCCTTGACTGTGGTATTTAAATAACAGCTTTGAATCCTATCTAATAAAAGCTTAAAATGGGCTATCCTGTATTAATCAAAGAATGTGAAACTTAAAACCCAAGGTGATAAAAAAAATTTAGGTTTTTTTTTTCCTTCAAAGAATCATTACCCTAATGCAATTCTGTCTAATCTGAACATCATCAAGTGACAATTGTATTCCAGTAGAAAACAGTGAAGACATAAATCCTTCTTTGGGATCAGGTAGCTGATGGGTCATAAATATTTATTTTCCTGAGTTCAAATCTGAACTCAGATATCTGCTAGCCGTGTGAAACTGGGCAAGTCATTTAACCCTGTTTGCTTCTGTTTCCTCATCTATAAAATGAACTGGTAAAAGAAATAGAAAACCACTCCAGTATCTTTGCTACGAATAGAGTCATGAAGATTCCAACAGAATTGAAATAACAACAATAAAAAGTCCTTTCCAGGAAAAATGCAATTTGAAAAACTACTATCATCTATCTTTCTAACTCCCAAATAGTATTATGAAAGTCAGATCATCCCATATTTAAAAAAAAAAAAATTCCAGGCAAAACAGGAAGAGAATAAGCATTTATATAGCACCTACTATATGCTAGGCACAGGGTTATATGTTTTACATATGTTACCTCATTTGATCCTTTCAACAACTTTGGGAGGTAAGTGATGTTATTATCTTCATTTCATAGTTGAGGAAACTGAAGCAAATCAGGTAAAGTGACCTGGTGCTAAATATACTGAACCACCTAGCTACCTGATATGAAAACGGCATAAAGGTGCATTTCTAATAAATGACTTTCTGAGAATACACCAGCAATCTTCTTGCCGGGCAAGCAGGTCACTGTGGATAAAGAGTACACTTGTCACAACATGCTGTGAGAAGCCGTGTGGATCAATAGTCAGCGGTTCAAATCCTAATTCTGACACATACTGGCTCTAGTCTCTCTCCTCTGGGTTTTTACATCACATTCCCAGGAACCCCTTCACCCTGCAAGATCACATCAGCCAAGTACCTCATGTGTCATTAGGATCCTCTGAAGTCCCTCTCTGGAGGGAAGAGGAGAGGATAGGAGAGGAGAGGGGAGAAAAGGAGAGGGGAGGGAAGGGAGGAGAGGGAGAACTTTCCTCCCCTCCTTTTTCAGCTTCTTTTTCGATGCTTTCTTCTCCCTTTTTGGATTGTAAACCGCTTGAGGATAGGGGCAGAATTTTTCTTTCTTTGCCTTTATATTCTTAGTCTGTGCTAAATCTGGCACATAAATAGGTGCTTAACAAATGTTTATTGCTCGCTCTTGGGCAAGTCCCTTTCTCTCTCTAAGCCTCGATTTGCTCACCTGTAAAATGAAGGAATTGAAGTAGTAACTTCAAACACCCTTGTAGCTCTAAATCAAGGATCCTATGATTCTGAGTATCAAGTTATTGGCAAATGGTTCTTGTTTGAAAACGTAAGCGCCTTACTGGGAGGAACTGTTCCATTGTTTTGTATTTTTATTCCATTATTTTGTATTTGTGTATTTTATTATTATTGTATTATAGGTATATATTATAATATGTATTTATTATTTATTATATTTCTTTTTTTATTCCATGGTCTGGAACACAATAAATGTCTTTCCCCCTCCTTCCCTCCCCAGATGGCAGCCTGACCAATACATGTTAAATACGTTAGAGTATAATTAAGTACAATATATGTATACATGTCCTAACAGTTGTTTTGCTGTATAAAAGGAATCGGACTTTGAGATGGTGTACCATCAGCCTGAACACAATAAATGTTTAAATAAACCACTTGGGGTTTTTGTTGTTGCTTATTGTTTGTTGGAGGAAAAAGGAGGAAAGGCTTAAAACGTCTCAGACCCTTATCCCTAGGCAAAGGTAGCAGAAGGCGGGGAATAGAAGGGGTTCAACCTCTTTCCCACCACCACCCAACCCGGCAAATGAAGCAGGAGGCTGGGAGGACGGTTAGGGTCTCCTTATCCCGCCCAGGCTCGAGCGGGCTGGAGCCCAGGTCACGGCCACGGCGCAATGGCGTGCCCTTCGGCAGTGTCCGGACCCTCGGGAGCCCTTGCACACCTCCGCAAACTTCTTCGGAGGTGGAAGTCCAAAGGAGGAAGTTTAGAAGAAACCCAGAAGAACAACCGCCCTTCCCGGCTCCGGCCCCTTCCCCGACCTGCGGACGTGTCCGGGCCGAGCCCAGCAGATGGCAGCAGGAGACCGCGGGAGGATGCGGCGGCCGGCCCTACCTGGGCTTGGGCCGCGCGCGCCGGGAGGACCACCGCCCTAACCCTCCGCCCCCGCCCGCTCGCCCTCCGCAGCAGCCGCCGGGGGGCAATAGTGACCACTATAATAGCTGGCGTTGGAGTGCCTTAAGCTGCCCAAAGCGCTTCGAGATCACCGGCTCTGCGCCTGAACAATAAGACCCGCTGCAGTGCCCACAATTGGCCCACACCCCAGAGGGGGCCGGGGGGAGGGGGGGGGAGGCCGAGAGGGAGGGAAAGTCTGTCGCGGACATAAACAAAGAAGATGCTCCTCCCTTGGTTGTCCTAAGCGCACGCAGGGATGTAGAGGCTAACTAACCCCACGTGGTACCGATGTCTGTTTGGTACCTTCGTATTATTTTGTTAGCATTCAACAGCCCCACAATACAATTTTGTGTGCGCATTAAAACCCACGGAGATCAACTCAGAGTCCACACCGAGAACGTGGGTACGATCAGGGCCCACTGGCTGGGTACTCTGCAGTTCCGTCAGAGCAGCTAGATAAACAATAGGTAAGCTGCTCGGAGAGGGAGAGTTCCTTTTGCAAACAACGCTGCTGTGTCCTGCAATCTTTAATCACGCGAGGGTTTGGAGTGGGATGCTCTGAGTCTTTGTAGATGTTTCCTGATTCTGAAATTAATTTGTTCCGTTTGTTTGGTTTTTGACACGTTGGTGGATTAGGATGTTTAACTAAATAACAATAATGACCTGGAAGTAATCAAAGGAAACAAGCCTCAGTGTGGCCGCCTGTGGACCCCCGGCAACACTCGTGGTGTCGACAGCTGTTGTCTCCAACTCTTTTCTCCAACAAAAGGCTTTGGGAGTGGTGAAACAGTGAGCTCCGACTGCCACTGGATGGTGTCTGCTCTCACTCACTTCGCTGCATTCAAATCCTGGAGAAGAGCTCCGAACAGCCATCTCTTCCTTTGTGTGGAGAAAGACAATACTTAAAAATGTGATTAACACCTGGATTAAAGATCAAGAAAAAAAAAAGAAAGAAAGAAAGAAAGAAAATTGGGGGGCGAGGGGGGTGGAGAGAGGATGTTTAGAGACAGCACTGAGAATGAAGTCTCGGCATTCAGGGCTGGATTAGTTCAATCAGTCATTGAACGTTAAGTAAATGCCTTCGAAGTGCCAGGAACTATGCTAAGGGACAGGGATTAATTACCAGTAAAGAATCATTATCCCTATTATCTCCCCAATGTGGATATCTTAAAAAGAATTTTTAAAAAATATTTATGTTCTTCATCATCTTCATTTCCAAGTCACCTTCATCTTATCATTTCCCCAAATCCCAAGATCCCAGCAAGTCCTCCCCAACCTAGAGAGTCAGACTTTGTTAATAAGGAAAGGGAGAATAAAGCAGCTCAGTGAAAACGACCAATGTAACAAAGTCTGACAATATATGCAATGTTCCATACTCGTCGACCCCTCTTCTGCAAAGAAGAGGCGGTACATTTCCTCCTCTCGTCTTTGAGAACAAACTTAATTATTATAATTAAATAGAATTCAGTTTCAATTTTATTATTGTTTTTGCACTTATAGTATCATAGTCTTCATATACATTATTTTCCTCCTTCTTCATTTTGTTCCAGTTCATTTATGTATAATGCCGTCTCTGCTCTATTCCATTCAACTTTCATTCAATGGAATTGGGTTCCCAGAGGGCAGCTACTAGCTCAGATTCTAAGGTAACTCTTCACCATATTACTTCCTCTATCATTGCTTCTCACTTATCAATCTGTAATATAATTAAAAACCTAGAAGACTTCCAGAAGATCAGATAAAACCTCCGTGAAGGATTTATGGAAGGGCATGGACAACAGTCATGAAAGCTAAGAAGACATGGGTAGATTACAAGCTCTAGTGGAGAAACTGATTACTCACACTACTGAAATCCTAAAATCCCGGGTTTTGAAATATTATCATCTAGAAAGAGTAAACCAGAGTGAGAAGACAGTATGATACACTGAGTACTAGGGAGGAAGGAGAGGAGGACATGAAAAACAAACCCTCTAGTTCATAATTTTACCCAGGAAGGATCTTTCCCAGAAGACCCAAAAATCTGTGCTTGAAAGTTGTCCATCTAAAGCCAGAATACAAAAGAAAAAATTTCAAAATCATTTTGAAAGACTTCCACATACTTATCAAGTATCTTTTCAAGATTTAAAATTAAATTTTATTGAAGCATTTATACACTTCAACAACAATACTATATGAGGATATATTCTGATGGAAGTAGATATCTTCAACAAAGAGAAGATCCAATTCAGTTCCAATTGATCAATGAAAGAATCAGCTACACCCAGAGAAAGAACACTGGGAAATGAATGTGGACTGCTTACATTTTTGTTTTTCTTCCCAGGTTATTTTTACCTTCTGAATCCAATTTTTTTTTGTGCAACAAGAGAACTGTACACATATATTGTATTTAAGATATACTTTAACATGTTTAACATATATGAGACTTCCTGCCATCTAGGGGAGGGGATGAAGGGAGGGAAGGAAAAAGTTGGAACAGAAGTGAGTAAGTGCAAGGGACAATGTTGAAAATTACCCATGCATATGATCTGTCAATAAAAAAGCTATAATAAAAAATTATTGAAGCATAAATACTCACTTGGGATATGGAAAAACGCATGCAAGAGAAATCCCTGAAAAAGTACTCTATTATTAGTATCTTAGAGCTCAACAAAATCAAAAGAGGTTTGAGATTCTTCCTGGAATTGCTTTTTTTTTTTTTTTTTGACCAATATTACTGAAGCAAGGTATTCTTCAAAATATCCTGTTGCTTCTTTTTTTTTTTTTTTTCCTTTTTTGGATGCAAATGTGTTTTTTTCCTCCTTATTTAAAAAATATATTTATTTAATTGATATTTTTCCCAGTTACATTCAAAACAATTTTTAATATATTTGTTTTTAAGATTTTTGAGTTCTAGGTTCCCTCCCTTATCCCCACCTACAATTAAGAAACGACATGTGAAGTTAGGCAAAACATTTCCACAAAAGTCAAGTTGTGAAAGAAAATATAGATCTCCCACACTAATGAAAATAAACTCTCAAGAAAAATTAAGTTAAAAATAAAACAAGATATAGAGAGGGAAATAGAGAGTGCTTCCATCTGTATTCCTTCTCTGGATATGGATAGAATTTTTCATCATAAGTCCTTCAGAGTAGTTGCAGATGATTGAACTACTGAGAATAACAAAGTCATTTACAGCTGGTTATCCCAGAACATTGCTATTCTTTTGTATACAGTATATTTCACTCATTTAGCATTAATAATCAGATTAAGAATGAGAAACTATGACCTGAAAGCTAGTTTTATTTATGTATATATGTACATATGTATGTATATATATACATACATATGTACATATATACACATAGAAAGATATAGAATGATATAGATTTACTAAGTGAGTGCTTGTTGGGTGCCAGGCATTATGCAAAGCCCTGGAAATACAGGTAAAACAGAAATAAAAACTGTTCTTGTCCTCAAGAAGCTTGCATTCTAATAGGGGAGGGAAACACACACACAAAAAGAGAGCTGAAAAGGAATGGGAGGAAGGAAAGGGATGAAGATACCCTGAATCAAAAGCACAGTTAGAAATAGAATTCCATCATGATCATATTTCACATACTGTTCAGCCATCCCCAGTACCAAGCAGTACCTTCTTAAGGATTTCTCTTGCATGAATTTTTCTGTATCCCAAGTGAGTATTTATGCTTCAATAAAATTAAGTTTTAAATCTTGAAAAAATACTTGATGAGTATGTATATGAAGTCTTTCAAAATAATTTTCCTCAGAATTGAGTTCATCATTTATTTTTTTGAAAGACAGTATTTAATAATAGGAAGAGCTGACATTTATATAGAATCTATATACCAGGCACTGTGCTAAGTGCTTTATCATTATTATCTCATTTAATTCTCAAGACAACCATGGGAAATAGTTCTAATTATTGTTCCTATTTTACAGGTGAGGAATCTGAGGCAAACAGGTCACATAGCTAGCAAGTATATCATTATATAAATATATGACAAAATTTAAACTCTGGTCTTCCTGACTCCAGACCAAATAATCTCTTCACTAGGCCTTGGCTACTTCTAAATGGGAATTATAAAGAGAACAGATATTCCTTAGCAGCTTTTACTAAAATCATGCTTTAGGTTGCAAAGGAATCTAAAACAAATGGAAAAAAGAAAACTATAATGATAAAAACATCTTTTGTAGACCATAATGCAATGAGATAGTAGATTTCATTATTTCTTGTAGCACAATAGTCTTCCATCATGATTACATTCCACATACTGTTCAACCATCCCTCAGTTGATGGATATCCTCTCAACTTCCCATTCTTTTCTTTTCCTTTTTCCCTATATGGGCAGTTATTAACTCTGGGGATAATTCCCAATTCATCTCCAAAATAGTTGGATCGAGCAGCAGCCCTGAAGTCAAGAGGACCTGAGTTCAAATGTGGCCTTAGAAACTTAACACTTCCTAACTGTGTGATGCTGGACAAGTTATTTAATCCAATTGCCTCAACAAAATAAATAAATAAATAAATAAATAAATAAATAAATAAATAAATAAATAGGTTTTTTTAAAAAATTGTTGGATCAATTCACAGTTCCACCAACCATGAATTAGTGTCCCAATTTTCCCACATCCTCTTCAGCATTTTTTTTCTGATAAAGAAATCAAAACAATTTATAATTCTATGAAAAATGTTCCAAATGCCTATTGATTTAAAAATGCAAATTAAATTAAACATCTTTTTAAAGACATACAGAAAATAGGAAGTAAAAGCAGGTAACAGGAGATAACAAAAGCACAAATTTGAAAGATTAGTATCAGAAATGTTAAAGCTCAGAATGAGTGGAGTTTTATGAGGGAAGCTAAGGATTAGATAAGGTATTTTTCCTTAGTTAAATTAGAGTAAGAGGAGTATCAAAATGACAAGTCCACTGCTAAAGATGGAGAAGAGGAGGGTGATAAAAAAAAAAACAAGTTATGAAATAAAGAACTGCTTAATTTTTCTTTTGTTTTGATTTCTTCTGCCAAGGAGAGTGGGCGTTGACATGGAAAGGACAACACAAAAATGGCTAATAAGGACCTGATATCCAAGATATGTTGGGAAATTGATGCTTTTGATGAGGTCATCACAGTCCAGCTGAACTGCATCTTAATGGAAGTGAAAGGCATAGTACATGTGACTGATGAACTTTAAAAGATCACGTAGAATGAATGAGAGAAATAGCACAGAATTGCAGAGGAACCAATGTCTCATCTTCAAAAAAAAAAAAAAAAAAAAAAGGAGAAGGAGAAAATTATACATTTTAGGCACCTGTGATTTTTGACTATAATTCCTGGCAAAATTCAAGAAAGAATTATTCAATTAATGAACACGTAGAAAATAAAGTGCTTATCCCAGAGACAACATGCCCCCATCAAGAATAGATTGTGCCAGACTAAATTAATTTCCTTTTTAATGGGATTACTAGATTTTTCCTAGAAAGCTGGGGCATGATATAACAAAGTAAAGAGGATGAGGGGAAAGCGGGAAAAGAATTCACCTTCTTAAAATTAAACCTGGAACAGAGGAAGTTCATAAGAATAGAAAAGGGAACGGACTCGGTGTCTCAGCCCTCTAGACCCAGGAGTGATTCCACAATGTTAGAGATAACAACATCCCTATCCTCTAATAGGAGCATCCCCTTTCATTGAGGGAAAGAGATTGTGACAGAATATCACAGACAACAAGCTCTCAACTCACACAGACAACAGTGTTCTTTCAGCTCTGATTATTCCTCATCTGGTCTTTTGGAATAGTCTGCTAATTGTCTCCTTGCCTCTGACCTACTCACTCCATTCCATCCTCCATACAGCTGCCAAAATTCTATTTCTATGACATTTGACCATGTCACCGGCTTCCCAAGAAATACCAGATCCTTAATGCCCATGGACTAAAATATACCCCCTCCCCATTTGACATTTCATACCCTCCATTCTCTGGTTCCATTCCCCCTTCTCACTTTTATTACGTATTGCTTCCTTTCATCCCCTCTATGTTCTAGCCAAACCCGCCTAGTAACTATTCCAGAAAGTCAATATTCCATCTCCAGTCTCTGATTTTACACAGGATACTCAATGTGCCTGAAATATATACCCTTCTCACCTCTGACTCCTGGAACCACTAACTTCCTTCTAGGCTTAGCTCAAGAGCCACCTCTTAGCCAAAGCCAATCCTTCAGTTACTGATTCTCTTCCTCACCCCCTTCCAGATTTATTTTCATTTAAATGTTATATATTCAATATATTTTACTTATTTATTTATTTTCGTACATATTATTTCCAAAAGAATGTAGGTCCAAGAAATGCTTATTCAATCAAGGGCTTACTATATAATGAGCATTCTGTTTTCAGGCCCCCAAGAGCTTCATTCTCCTGCTTCCATCAGGTTTTTTGTTTTTGTTTTGCCTAGAGCTAGTAGCCTGTGCCGGCCACCATGTTTCAATATTGATCTCTCAATGAAGTGGGAAGATTTTGCTACAGACAGGGGTGGAATGGAAGAAGCCCTATTCAAATAGTCTAACATGACCCTAATTATGTCCCAGCCCCCACTCCAATCCCACAGAATAGATATGCCTGGTAACTAGGAAAAGTGATTTCTCAAACACCATAGCCGTGAAGCCCTGGTTCTGAAATCAGAGGACTTGATTTCAAATCCTGCTTCTGGTGCTTAAGGCACACTTGACTTCCCTGGAATTCAGTTTCCCCATTTATAAAATGAAGGCATTGGAGTAAATAGCTCTTGAGGTCTCTTCCAGATCTAGACCAATAATTCTTTGACTTTAATTGTTGTGCCATAGTTCTCTTATCCTGACTCAGTTTCCCTAATTGTCCTGATTCAGTTTCCCTAAATTGTCCCTGAATTGTTCTATCTCAATCGTTCTGCTCAATCCTGCAAATCCACTCCCTCCCTTTTAATCATCAGAATATTTGATAAGGATAAAAGATCTTATATTTTAGAATATCAGAATTCTGCTCTTCCCATCCCAATCTATCAGAATATCAGATACCATCTTATCAAGATGCCTCTCCAGTGCTTCCCCACATTATGTCATCTCTGGTGCCTTCCCCCCACCTTGTCAGAGTCCCAATCCCACTCTTAGCACCCGACTCTGCCCCTGCCTCAGTCTAACCCCTGTATCTGAGCCACGTGTATATATGTCATTGAGAACTCACATTGTTTGCTGGATTCTCATCTCTCATCTCAATCAGCCCTGGGACCAAACCATGGATCCATTTGGTCCCAGTAAATCTCTCCCTTTCAAATAAAATATTAAATACTCTCTAATCTCTATCTTGCCTCAGTTTCTCCAGCATTACACTAATTAGGATGTTATAGATTCCAGAGATTTCATAGGAATACACTCTATTTAGTTTCTTCATCTTATTCCAATTCATTTTATAAATCCTAATTCCTAAACCCCTTCTGCTCTGGCCATGGTCCCAGTTTTTTGTTCCCTTATGGGGATACTTTGGCTTTACATCTCTGCTGAGGCAGGTTACTATCCAGGTAAAGCCCAAAATGAGAAAAAAAATCCTCAAAAAGCCATGATTAACCCCCATCCCTCCCATGAGGAGACAGCACCAGACCAAAGATTTTCCTCTTGAAAATTGAAGCAAGACTAGAGAACCTAGTGATCGACATGGCTGAAAGCCGCAGTTAAACTGTGTTCATTAATGCTTAATGTCCTCATCATTTCACCTTCTGCTAGGTTGTCAAAAGATTCACATGCTGGCTGAAAAAGGCAATAAAAAGCTTGGCCCCTACTAAGAATTATTCACAGGAAAAGGAGTGTTTTGTACACATCAAACTGGCTAGAATAATTAAATGTGGCTCAATGTAGGCTAAGAACAATTATAGAAAGACTATTTACATTATTCATTGCAGGTAAAATTGTAAACAGAATTTTTTGGAAAATCTGTCACAGCAAAAGTTACAAAAACAACCATACTTTTTGATTCAATAATTCCATTTTTGGTAAAGGAGGATCAAAAAGAAGCAAGTATCAAAAAGCAAGCAGGAAAATTTTATAAACAGTTTCTCCAATAAAGTCTCATATCTGAAATATGTAGAGAAATGGTTCTCAAAGTGTAGGTCAGAGAATTTTGGGGCTGTCTGGAACATTTTCAGAAGGTCCCCAAATTCAAAATTACTATATCTAATATGGTAAATATTTATAAACGTAACTCATGTAAACAAAAACTCTTTGGAAAGATGTTCAGCAATTTTAATAGTATATAGATACTGAAAACAAAAGTTTGAGAAACATTGATATGGAGAACTTGATCAAATTTAGAAAAATGAGTCATTACCCTATTGATAAATGATCAACAAATAGGAATAGGTAGTTTTTCAATGAAGAATTCAAAGCTATGTGCAATTATATGAAAAAAAATGCTCCAAATCATTATTGACTAGAGAAATGCTAATCAAAACAATTTTGCCATAATCTCGCATCTATCAGATTGGCTAAAATGTGAGAAGAGAAAAATGACAAATGTGGGATGTGGCATATGGAAAAATTGGGATCTAATGGTGGAGCTATAAACTGACCTACTTTGGAGAGCAATCTGGAATTATGCCCAAAGAGTTATTAAACTGCCTCTATTTTTTGACTCAGAAAAACTACGATTAGGTCTGTTTCCCAAGGTTATCAGAGAAAAAGGAAAGGAAATATATTTTCTAAAATATTTAGTAACAGCTCTCTTTGTGGTGGCCAAAATCTTGAAATTGAGAGGATGCCCATCAGGTGAGGAATGACCAAACAAACTGTGATAAAATGATAGTGATGGAATATTATTGAAATGATGAACAGGTTGATTTTAGAAAAACATGGAAAGATTTGCATGAAATAAAGAGTTAGATGAGCAGAACCAAGAGAACATTGTATACAGTAATAGTAATATTGTTCAAAAAATGACTGTGAAGAATGACTAAACTATTCTGAGTATTATAATTATTCTAATGAACTGCAAAAGACTGATGAAGGAAGATGCTATCCACCTCCAGAGTAAGAACTGATACATAGAAATAGGAAATAGAAATGTGCATAGTATGATCTTACATATATATGTATGCATAGTTTGTGTTTGTGTAGGTATATATATATATATATATATATATATATATATATATATATATATATATATATATATATATATATATATATATTTGTGTATTTGTGTTAAATTATGGCCTTTAATACAAAGTGAAGAGGAAAGGAAATGGTCTGGAATTTTAAATGTAACAAAAATAAATTAAATTTTTAAAAGGAGAAGCAAGCAAAAATAAACTTAATTGTTCTATACCACTCTAAAAAGCTGAAAACATCCTAAATGACAAATAATAGGTGATAAAATAAAGTAATGAAAGGCAGGACATTACAGTGATACATCACTGGCCTCAGAGGCAAGAAAACCAGGATTCAAGTGTAACCCCTGGACAATTCACAGCCTCTCAGTTCTGTAAATAATGTTCTAAGACCAAGTTTCAGAGAAGATGCTAATTTTCATTGTTAGCAGAAATTCCTTTATAGAGGTTCCATGTGCAGAACTGAATGACAGGCGAGATAAAATCAAAAATGAATGTGTCAGAATGCTATAATGCACAGTTAAGACCAACAAGCATAAAGAATCCAAAGAAATATAGAAAGAAGTTTGTAAAATTATGTAAACTGAAAAGAAGAGTACAACGGTGCATACTAATTATGATGAGATGAGGAAATGAATGGGAATGAATAGACCAAGAATCCTAATGAGAATTTGGAAGGACTAAAAAAAAATTTATACTTTATTCATCGAAATCAATTCATTTAAATGTAAAGATTTACTAAATAACTTAAGTGGTTGAATTGATGTTCAATGAGAATTTTTAATAAAATTGCTTATATTTTAAGGCAGGAAAGGCAAGTTTAGAGTAAAAACAATTCAGATAAAGTCCACAAAGAAATCCACTGAAATCAGGGCCCAGATTAACAAAAGGATGCAGATTCAAAAGCATCTCTGAGGTCAGCACATGGGAGCTCATCAGACTGGGGTTAACAGAGCTCATAATCACTGAGGTTTTCTTGCTTGAATAGTAATCTTCAGCCTACTCTGGCTTTTAACTCTATCTGCCTATGCCTTCTGATTTCCACTGCAGCCTTGAAAAGAAAGACTCATACTTTAGGATTAGGTTTTGTTCTGTTTTGTTTTTAGCACATTTGCATGCTCCTGGAAAAAAACTCTCTGCTCACATATTTGAAATATTACAAGGGATGTTGTCAGCCATACTGAGTGTCTATAAAAGCCTATTAAAATGGTTAGCTGAATTGACTTCTCTCCTGCCCCTTTTTTCCAAATGAAAGCCGGTTTATTGCCCCTCTCTGCGCTCTCTCCCTTCCTCTCTATCAGTCTCTCTCATACAAACATTCTCAGTTGGCTTTGAACAACAGATGAGTTGTCCTTGATCATTGTTGTTACATAGAAGCTGGAGTGAATAAATGAATGACCCAACATCTCTTCCTCACCATCTCTTTTCTTTCCCTTCATAGAATAATGCACACCCCATGGTCTTTCTTTGTTCTCTTTCTGCCACAACTCACAGTTCAGTTATTTTTAACTCAAGCCAAATCTTTCTCACACATATCCTCCTTAATCCTTTTTCTTTGTTATTTGCATATGGTATTTAATAAATGTTTATCTGAATTATTTTTACTCTAAACTGAATCAAACATAATCCAGATGGGTTAGAACATAAAATGTTTATAGAGAAACACTGTGAAATAAGATTAGAAAGGTAATTTGGAACCCCCTTGCAGGGGACCTTGAATTCTGTACTAGGGAATATATATTTTATCTTATAGGCAAAAGGATTTGTGATTTTTGAGCCAGAGAATGATGATCAGGTCTGTGCTTTAGAAAAAATTATTTTATGTTTTCCATAACTTCACATGTGCTTTCTTAATGGGGGCTGGCACTGGAGATTTAAAAAAATCAGCAACTCAAAAGTTTTAAAAACAAATATAAAAATGTTTTAACTGTAACTGGAGAAAATATTAAATAAATATATATTTGAAGAGCAAAAAAAATTTATTTTAATAATTGTAATATGGGTTGAAATAGGGGATGTCTGGAGACCAATTAGGAAGCTTACCCCAAGTAAGAAGAAATCCTGAAACTGGTAGTGTTTATGTGATTGTTTTTAAAAAGGGGACTAATAAGTGAATTGTTAATACATAACAACTAATTGAACGAAAGAATTGAGGGGAAAGGAAGAGTCCAAGATTGCTGAGGTTCCAGTGAAAAAAATTCTAAAGAAATCTGACAGAAGCTAGCTATATAAACCAATATTTCATACCTTGTAGCAAAATAAATTCAAAATGGGTACATGATTTATGCCTAAAAGGTGATAGTAGAAGTAAATTAGAAATTACCTATTGATGTATGGATAGGAGAAGAAGAATTCATAACTAAACTAAAAATAGAAAGATTCATAATAGGTCACATGGATAATTTTGATTATATAAAATTTTAAAGTTTCTGTACAAACAAAACCAATGCTGCAAAAATTAAAAGAAAAATAGGAAACAGAAAAAAAAAGTCTTGGTAGCAAATTTCTCTGATAAAGGTCTCATTTCTCAAAAACCCAAATATATAAAAATAAGAGCCATTGCCCAGTTGATAAATGTTCAAATGAATATGAACAAAAATTTTTCAGAAGAATCAAAGCTATCAATAACCATATGAAAAAAATGCTCTAAAACAGTGATGGGTCACTAAACCATACCTATGAATTCCTGCAGGCTACCTATTTTCTCAGAAAAACAATATATTAACATATATTCTATATTTGTTAAATATTTCCCAATTACATTTTAATCTGGCTAAAAATTACATTTTAATTTCATCTGCAGGCCCTGTATTTGACACCCCTGCTTAAACCACTAATCGTTAGCAAAACACAATTTTAAAAACTCCGAGGTTCCATCTCTCACCCATCAAACTTGTCTAAGATATCTAAAAAGAAAAATGACAAATGCTGGAGGGTCTGTGGGAAAAGAAATACTAAGGCACTATTGGTGGAGCTGTCAACTAGTCCAACAATTCTATAAAGGAATTTGGAACTATACTCAAAAAGGTATTAACAGGTTAATACCTTTTTGAGTATAGTTCCAAATTCCTTTGTGCATGTCCTTTTACCTAGCAATACTGCTATTAAGTCAATACTTCATAAAGATCAAAGAAAGAGGAAAATGAACCAAATGTAGAAAATATTTATAGCAACTCTTTTTTTTTTTAGGAGTAAGGAAATGGAAAATGAGGAGATACTTATCAGTTGGGTAACAGTTGAATGTGTAACAGTGTATAAAAATGATGAAATATTATTGTGCTTTAAGAAATGATGAAAGCAGAGCAGCTAAGTGGTGCAGAGGTTAGAGCACCAGCCCAGAAGTTGGGAGGATCTGAGTTCAAATCTGGACTCAGACACTTAACACTAACTAGCTATGTGACTCTTAACCCCACTTAACCCCAACTGTCTCAGAAAAAAAAAATGATGAAGGGGTGATTTCAGAAAAACCTAGGAAGACTTGTATGAATCGATGCAAAATAAAGTGAGCAGAACCAAGAGAACAATTTATACATCAATATTATAAAGATCATCAACTTTGAAAAATTTAATAACTGATCAAGACAATAAACAACCACACTTCCAAGTGATTTGTAATGAAATATGGCATATGCATTTAGATAAAGAGCTGATGGCCTCAGAATGAAAATCAAGGCATATTTTCTTCTTTCTTTTTTCTTTCTTCATTCCTTCCTCTCCTACTCCTTTTTTTCTTTTTTGATATAGCTAACTTGGGAATTTGTTTTCTATGATGACTATAGGTATTTATAATAGGTTCCATTTTTCATGCCTTATCAATGGATGGCAAAAAGGAGAGGAAATGGAAAAAAGTAAGAAATGAATAGAAAATACAATTTTTAAAGCAAAAAAAAAAAAAATACCAAGCACTATACATCTAACTTTTTAGAGCAAAGGCTACAAACTGGAAATAATATGTACCGTATTGATCAGTAATAGACTATCTCAAAATAAAACTATATCTTAAAAATGAAATCTCTTTAGATAAAAACAAAACAAAAATAAACAGAAAAATATCAGTTGTAGCCTTGACATGGATGTTTTATAAATCAGATTAAGTAGAAATCATAAACTATGTTTGGACCAGTATTCTGTGAAGCAATCCTGAGCAGACATGAAACTGAAAATGTACCCCACCCTCCAGTGTCAGAGGAGACAATTTCTTTGCTTTTTCAGAAGAATCAAAGAGCAAAGACCCCTCAAGTTGTTTGCTGCCCCCTCCAAAAGAATAAAAGATTTTTTAACCTGAGGAGAATATATTGTTTGTGAATTCCCCAGAGGATACAGGTTCAATAAACTATGGCAGTCTCTGTACACACAATGTAGCAGAACAAAGAAGTCATAAGTATTGTTCATCTGAATGAACAATGATTTCATTGCCAGGATCCACCCTCAGAAAAGTACTTTAAAGCTCTAATATTTATAACATCAAGGATCAGCTCTTTAATATTTGAAATATACAACTAATAATAGTGGTTAGCATTTACATAGCGCTTTTAAGTTTGCAAAATTTAATATGTTTAATACACATAATGTATTTGTAGTGAGAATTTATATACATTATCTTGCTTGATCCCTGCTCACAAAAAAAAAAATGCTGGGAGGTTCTATTATTATCCCCTTTTTATAAATAAAGGAACTGAGGCACACAAGACTGAGCTATTTGCCCAAGATCATATAATTGGCACATGTATGAAAGAGGACTTAAAGTCAGTCTTCCTTACTCCAAGTCCAGTGCACTAACCACTAGACCACTTCAATGTCCAAAAGGAAAAAAAGAATAGATTTGGAAGGAAGGAGGCGGCAGGACATATCGAAGGACAGAAAAATATAGATCCAAGATAGATGGTGATCTCCAATGAGACAGATCTTACTAACTGTGATATCATTTTCAGTGATACATGTGAATTTGCAAAAGTTAATTAGTAGCAAAACTGTTTAGTCTTTTCAGGGGGTATTCCAAAGAGGAATGGAGCCTCTGATCTCTAATTTGAGTACATATGAATCCAAATTAAATTAAGGATCTGGAAGCAGCTAGAAGTTATTCTATGTAAATGTCTTAAAGAAAAATTAAAACAATCATCAATTTTTCTATGCTGCAGTGCTCTGCATGCTCTGCAATGCATCAGAGAAAATGATTATTAATATGAGAGCTCATATATTTCTTGTATGTGTGCTCTGCAATGCACCAGAGAAAATTATTATTAATGTGACCTCATGCACTTCTTGTATTTAAGTTAACCATCATGAGGGCTCTAAATTATCTGCATTATTTAAACCCTTACTTAAATTTCTTCTCTCCACATATCACTCCTTCAGACTAAATTATTCACTTCATCAAACTCCCTAAGCCGTGGAAACAGATCTGTTTTCCAGCTAAAGTCCTGTTGTGAAAGAGACTACCCGGGCAACCAGCAAAGCTACGGTCCTTTTCCTGTTAATTAAAAGATAAAGAAGAAGATTCATCATGTCAAAAAATAGATATGTGAAGCTCAAAATCTGTCAGACTATTTGTTATACAGCTCCAGGATCGAGAAAACAAAGACACTCTGATTCTTCAGAGGGTATGTATGCATTATTGCAGTCTGGTGAGGTGATGGGGTTTCAGTACATTTTTGTATGACAGTCACCATTTTAATACCACTGGGAGACAAAAGGAGCTGAATTCCAGGGCACCGTGGAGGGAAGACACTAGCGAAGGAGAATTGTACGCATGTGTGACTGTGCCCACGTTGTGAGAATGCACAAAAGCTTTAAGCAGGGCTGATTTTTTTTTTCTCCCACATAGTATTCATCAGAATTTTCCCAAGGAAATTCAGAACTATATTTTTTAATAAATTAGGTGGCTAGTAAATTATTTTAGATTACCAAATTCATAGTGGCCTATTTAATATGTTCTGAAAGTACCTACATAATAGATTGGCCATGATATAGGGCCTTCTGCATAACTATATATAAAAACATGATATTTGACTCATTTACAGAATTTTAGAAAGATCTTAGTTTATATTGAAGTTAATGAATTTAATATTTCCTTTTTTATTTTTTTTATTTTATAGTAATGACTCAATTATCAATAAACCTCAACACTCACATCAGAAACATTAAATATTTTTATATTGTAATGAAAATTCAGCACCCCAGTTAACCAACTATGACAGTTAATTCTCTCCAAGACAATACAAAATACATTAGCTACCATATGTGACTATTGGAGACAATTAGGGGAAGAAGTACTGTTTTAATTTAAAGAGAAGTTCACTCTCTACATTGTTCTAATGCTTTGCACTATATAGACACAGCCTCTGCAGCATCTTGACAAGACCGTGGAGTCTTGACATTTTAAAGCTTAAGAGATGTCAAAGTCTTTAATAGCTTGTCAAGGACTGGGCAGATTAGTTGCCAAGGCTGAAAATGTTTTGTGCTTCTGTTATTGATTGATTATCAACAAAGAAAAGGCCATTCAGAGCTTTGCAACAACAAAAAGAAAGAAAAAGAATGAATCGTGGATAGGAAAGGCAGGAGCAATCTTCAGTCAATAAACATTTATTAAGCCCTGCCATGTGCCAGACTTAGACATGGGTACAGCTGTTAACTAGGAGGTTCTTTATCCTCCAAAAACAAAGAAGTTTTAAAATATAGTATGGAAAAAGATACAGAGCAAGATTACAGGATTCAGGTGATTACCAGGTTATTTCTGGGTTTATTGACAAACAGTATGGTGCAGTGGAAAGAATGATACAATTGGGGAGTTACAAGATCTGGATTGGAATCCCAAGTCTACACTTGTTGTGTGTGTCTGTAGGCAAATCACTTCCCAGTTTTCTTACCTATAAATGCAAGAGATGAACTGGATAGCCTATAAGAGGTCTTCCAATCTGAAATTCTATGAACCCATGAAAATTATGATTACTGGTTTCTTTTTCAAGGCCAAGAAAAGCTGTTGAATCCTTCTCAACTGCTACAAAGACTGATCAGATTTCCACTTCTACTGTTATTAAAGTTATTTTGCTAATAATGCTAATCACAGCTTTATAATTTATATTTTTTATTAAATCTGTGATTCATCCAAGTGGGAATTTGCTCTTTAATAAATATTGGGCATTTGTTTTGCAGCTTATAGTCTTATAAAGATGACAGAGGTATAGAGATATGGTATCACCATTATGTGGCAGAGATGGAACCTGACCCAGGTCTTCTTGACTCTGAGACCAGCTTTCTAGCCATTATACCCATAGCTACTTCTCAAATAATTATAAAATAGAAGAAAACTCTCAGGATAATAAGTACAAGAGATTTCTAATGACTTTCCAAACAACCAAATACCTAATTAGACTATTTTTGCCTAACCTGAATGATACCAGGAAAATATTGCAAAGCAATTAGCTCTTATACATGAATTGATAAAAATTAATAATAACTTCTATTACAAGCTAAATGATGTTTAGAAATTTGCCACCACAAGATATACATTGTAGATTAACAACAATAATAATAGTAGCTAGCATTTATATAGTACTTTGAGTTTTGCAAAGAGCTTTACATGTTATTTGATCAACACAAGTCTGAGAAGTAGATACCATTTTATAGATGAAGAAATTGAGGTTGAGTAGAGATGAGAAATTTACCCAAGTTAGTAGTGTATGAGGCTGGAATGGAACTCATATTTTTCTCAGTCTTATTGCAGAATTCTATCCATTATGCCCACTAAGAGCCTCACACAAATTTGGGGAAGAGTGTTGGATTTGGAGTTCCAGTCATTCAGTCAGTCAATAGCACTTTTTATTGTGTGACAGTCACCATGCTAACCATTGATGATACAAAGAAAGACAAAACAAAGACTCTTTTCCTAAAGACTTCATAGTCTAATGGAAGTGATGATGTGCAAAAAGCTACATATTAAATGATATACACACATGTGTGAGTGAGGATGTATATAACATATGTATGTTCACATTGTAAATAAAAAGTAATTGTTGAAGGAATTAGGGTAGGGATAAACTAGGAATGGTCTCATTCAGAAGGTAGGATTTGAAAGAAGAAAGCAAAATTTTGAGTTGGAGGTAAAAAAAGAAAGCATTCTGGGTATGGTAGATATCCAGGATAAATGCGCGAGGTGAGGGAGAGATAAGGTGAAATGTCATGTGAGAAGCAGCAAGGAAGCTGGTATACCTAGATTAGAGAAGGAAAACATCAAGGGTGGTCAAAGGTAAGAAGACTAGAAAGGTAGGAAGGAAGCAGTTTGGGAAAGATTTTTTAAAGTCCCAAAGAAGAACTTCTATTCCATCCTTCACAAGCTAATCTTGGAGCTACTGGAATTCATCAAATAAAGGGATGTAGGACAATCACATTAGCTGCTGAGTGGAATGGAGAGAGACTTGAAACAGGAAGACAAGGTAGGGGCAACTGGAGTGGTCCAGTTTTGAGGAAATGAGCACCTGAACTATGGTGTTCTTGTTGTGAGCGGAATGGAGATAAATAAGAGAGATGCTGGAAAAGTAGACACTCCAATACTTGGCAACAATTTGAATTTGGAGATTGAGTGCAAATGAAGAGTTGTGAATAATCCTGAGTTTGTGAGCCTGGATGAGTGAGAAGATAGTGGCTCCTTCTAGTAATAGAGAAGTCTGGAAGACAAAATGGTTGGAAAAGAAGGAGCAGATATTATGACTTCTGTTTTGGACAACTTGAGCTGAAGATGTCTATGGATGCCTATCCAATTTGGGTTTTCCAAATTGATGGTTGGTAAGGTAGGACTGGAGCTCAGTAGTGAGATTAGCACTAGAGATATACTATACCATGGCTATATATTCTCACAATACACTGTGAGTCTATGGGGAAAATGGGATCTACCTCAAAGGATAGTGAAGCAAATGAATAGAGAACAATGTGGCAAAGGGGTATTTTCCAATTTCTGGTCCTGGAAATGTTTTTCTCCCTTTGTAGAGTACCCCATGGAGTTTGCAGGAAAATATGGAGTTAGTAATGGGCAAGATATACCACTGCTCAGCCAAGTCAAACAGGTTGTTCAGACCTAAAGAGCTAGTTCCTCATGGGATTGGCTATTGCTAGACTGGTTTGAACATGTTGCTTCGTCACTAGGCACAGCTGCTGCTAGACTGGGCCAAGTTGTCTACTTAGCCATTGCTGCTGAGCCAGCTCTGGTTGTTGCTGCTACTCCTGCTATTCAGCTTGGATCTCTAATGTGGTTCCTGCTATGCCCTCCAGTTCTTCAAAATTCACAGGGACAGCTGGCACTTCTGGCTTGATATATTCCTTTACCTCTCCCATTCTCAGGATAAGCTCAAAAATAGCCCTTTCTTGGTGAAATTCAATTATTTCAATTTCAATGAATTCAGTTATTATGAAATTCAATCTTCATATCAAGAATCTGAATTTTACACACATACACACACATATGTATATACATTTTATATATGTATATGCATATATATATAATTCAGGTTCTTGATATAAAGATTGAATTTCATAATAAAAAGAAGAGTTAAAATCTCAGCTTTCACATTTAGTAGCTGAGTGACTGAGCAAGCCACCTAACTTTTCTGTGACCTTTTCTTCCTCTTTGTAATAGCCATTATGATACTTGAAATACAATCAGATTTGACAACTCTTTTAAGGATCTAACACATGCATTGCCCTGTGCTAAAATACACAATTTGATTCTTCTCTTTCAAAACTTATCATCTAGTATTTCTGAGGTGCCTATAATGTGCTTCCAATGCAGGCAAGAACCTCAAACTCCCATAGCTTAATACCATTTCTTTCTTCCTTTTCATTTCTCCTGGTTTCACATTTACTCAGTACTGACCATCTTTAAGACATGTCAGGATTTAATATACCGATCCCCTTTTCCTAAGGATGATGGCATTGTACATAATAATTCAGGGATTTAAAGAGAATTGATTTTACATCCCCCAGACAACCCAGCCTCCCAGTACAAATTCAGAAATCAATCTTCTCAGCTCCTGGAATAATGCATTTTGCGTGTTCTCCAGATGCCGCTGCCATGGTGACAGAGTTGCCAGCAGCATTCTCTCCTGCCTCATTGTAACGAACTGCTTGGCTTCTCTTTCAAGCAGAAGAACTGAAAGAAAAAGCTGGGGCAAAGATAAAAATGAAGTGCTCTTGAGTCACTCCCTCTCCTGTGTATCTATGGTGCCGGCCCTGCTAAAAGTCCAGCCATATCTGTCCTAATATCCAGTCATTTCTCCCATGCTGAAATTGTGTGCCTTTTCCTAAACTTAAAAAACAATTGCTGAATTCATTTGCACTTTGTGGTTAGATGGAATCAGTGAACTGACTGTTCTGGGGATATTTTATTAGCTAGTTTAACAACTATTTGCCATGCAATCAATTATATTATACAAAATGATTAGAGTCAGTTAATATGGCAAAAGACTCAAGATCCATTAATATTTTATCTAAGTCAATTATTTTTAATATAATTATTATCAATGGGAAATACTTCTCAGTAATTTACTTGTTAGCCACATTTTGTAAATAATTCTGATGCCATAACCTGGTTCTTCTCTCAACTTCCCTGTTTCTATTGAGTCACCATCATTCTTCCAGTCACAAAAAATAGAAATCTCAAAGTCATTATCCACTGTTCCCTTTTCTTTTTCTCTTCCCCCTACTTTATCTCCCAACTCTAAGCATTTTCTGTGACTTCCCTCTTCTCCCCCCCCACCCACTATGACTGAAACTCTCTTCCTCCTTATCTCTGCCTCTTGGCTTCTTAGGCTTCCTCCAAGTCTCAACTAAAACCTATCTTTGCAAGAAGTCCTTCCTAGTCCTCTTTAATCACCTTTCCTCTGAGACTATCTCTAATTTTCCTTTATACTTGTTTGTAGATAACTATTTCCTATTTGTATTCCCAGTACTTAGTACAGTACTTTGTACACAGTAAGATCTTAATAAATGCTTTATTCATACATTCATTAAACTCTGCACTTCCTGAAGATGGGGACTATTGTTTTTTTAGTCAAGTGTCTGGGACATAGTAAGAGCTTAATGATTGCTTGTCGACTAATTGTCTCACCATCTCTCAGCCTTTCCCTATATCTATTCATTTAGTATTTTCTATGAATTCTGTCTCAATGAAACAATGAACGTGTTTACTTCCTTAAGAGTTCTTGCATAATCACTCCCATAATTCCAGTTACTTCCTGTCTGGCTACTGTTATAGCTTCTGGAGTCTACCATCTATTCTTTCCTTTCTCCAGGTCATCCTTTACAATGCTGCCAAAAATCATCCTCAGTCCATTAATGGTTTCTGAAGTAATATTCATGTTGGACGAATGAAGTTACAATTTGGGAAAGACACCAATTACTTGGAACATATACAGAGTTGGGCAAGCAAATATTGAGGGGCTTTGACCTGTCATATAAGTGCTTAAGGCACAGAGATACCATATACACTGTAGTATGTAGATAGCTGTCACACAGACACCATATATACTATAGTATAAAGAGAACTGTCACAGAGACATTGTATACATTGTAGTATAAAGAGAGTTGTCACAGAGACACTGTATACACTGTAGTATATAAATAGATAATGGCATAGAGAGATTGTATACACTGTAGTATATAGAGAATTGTCACAGAGATACTGTATATATTGTAATATATAGAAAGCTGTCACAGAGACACTGTATACACTGTAGTCTAAAGAGAGCTGTCACAGAGACACCGTATACACTGTAGTATGCTGTCGGGATGATTTCAAGTCTTGACACTGTTTGTGGGATCCTAGATAAATCACTTAATCTCTCTATGTAGAGAAGTTGATACTTTACATGTGTGGAGTGAATTTCTTCATTAGTTTTTAACTTTTAGGAAATCACAGTTTTGGAACAAAATCTTTAAAATATGCCTGACATTATGTGATATAAAGACAAAAATTATATACTTTCCCTGATCTCCGAGCAATTATATTCTATCAGAACTAACAATATGTACACATACTATCGCTACATATTAAAAATATATCCAAAGTAAATATAATTACCCTTTACTCATACCAACAGACATTTTCTTAACAGAGTGTATCCTTATTCCCAAATAAGGGAATCCATTATATTTTATCAAGGTCAATTACTTTCAAATACAATCTGTTACAATGGGAGACACTACAGGTAAATTCAGCAAATTACCTGTCAGCCACACCTTGCAAATTAATTCTGAGGCCAGACTATAGTGAAACATCTCCATTTAAAAACTAATATAATGATTTTGATAGGGGAAATGTTGATAGAGGATACATAATAATAGATTAAAACTTCACTTACATCATATCTTAGACAGTTACAGGGCATTGAACTTGAGTTAGGGAATGCTGAGTTCAAACCCTGTCTTGGACCTTTGTTAGCTGAGTAACTCTAAATAATCACTCAGCCTCAGTTTTCTCATCTATAAAATAAAAGAGTTGGAATAAATGGCTTTTAAGATTCCTTCTAGCTCTGCAGTTATGATTGTATGAAATAGAATGTTCTAAAGCAGTGGTCTCAGGATCAAATTTCATATTTGTTGCAAGTTAATGCCATTTGTCAATTTTCACTGCTACAAGTTCAATATTTGTTTTTCTTTGCAATGATTTGCTAATCTGATATATTCCTCTGAACAAAAAGATAAAGGACTGGAAACAGCCCTGATGCTCAGGGAAGTTTAAGGTCTGGGTTTTTGTTTTTGTTTTTGTTTTTGTTTTTGGAGAGGCAATTGGGGTTAAATGACTTGCCCAGCATCACAAAGCCAGCAAATGTCTGAGGCTCAATATGAATTCAGGTCCTCTTGACTCCAGGACCAATGTTCTAACACTGTACCAACTACTTGCCCCTAAAGTCTACATTATTAAAGATTAAATCTTTATGGGCTGATTTTTTGTTGTTATTGGTTAGTCTAAGAGAGAATGTGCTTACAAACTTCCCTAACTAGATAAACAGAGTAGAGCTGATTCACAGAATTCATGCATGGCCTTCCTTCTAGAAGTTCCATAAATATGTGGTAATTGGACTATAGAGGAGTGGATCTAGTGTCAAAAGAATTGGGTGTGAATCCTGCCTGGGACACTAAATAGTCATATAATCATAAAAAAGAGGAACAGAATCTTTTAATGCACTATTTTCTTTACTTCTCAAATGAGATAATGAATGAATTAATGAAAGAAAAAAGTATTTACAAAGCACTTACTATATGCAAAAACTATGTTGAGGACATAAGCAATGGAGATAAAAAAGCAAAAGCAAAATAGAATCTGCTTTCAATACTTCATCATAAGCCTTGAATGCCTGCCTCAGAAAGTGGTCATATGAAACATTTTGTGCTTTAAAGTGACATACAAATGAGGGTATATACATGTTATATTTGTATGTATATGTATGCATATATTGTATATTTTATGTTATATGCCTTAATTATAATAATAGTACATATATATTATCATTGTAATTATAAAATATAATTATAATTAATATCTTTATAAATGCTACTTTATTCTGGTCTGAAAATAGAAAGAAAAGAGAGGGATGATCTATTGTCAAAATATTGATAAAGCACATTAAGATGCCAAAAACAATGGGATTTGTCATCAGAGGACATGAATTCAAATTCTGTCTTTGGCAATTAGTACTTTTGTGGCCTTCAGTATATCATCTAATTTTTCCAGGCCTTAATTTATTAAATAATAAAATGAAAATTGGAGTAATCCTAATCCTACAATCTCCTTCTTTTTCTCTTCCCCTATTCCAGTCTTCCGTGAGAAAGCAAGGAAGACTGTATAGAAAAGACCACAATTTGAGGAGTATTAGTCTTTCTAAGAGGCATTTTAGGGAGTACCATAGAGCAGAGAGTGCTGGCCCTGGAGTCAAGCAGATTCTTCTTCCTGAGTTCAAATCCAGCTTCAGACACTTCCTAATTGCACGATCCTGGGAAAGTCACTTAATGCTGTTGCTTCAATTATCTCATCTGGAAAAAATGAGCTAGAGAAACAAATGGCAAACTGCTTCAGTACCTTTGCCAAGAAAAATCCCAAATGGGGTCACAAAGAGTCAAACATGACTGAACAACAGTTGTTCTATAACCTATTAGATTCCTTGAGAGCAGATCTGTGTCACACTTTTGTAATACAAATACAGAGTTTTACACATATAATAAATTTTTCATGAAATGAAAATTAATTGAGATATAAATCAGACTGGTTTAGTAAGGTAATACTAGACTAGTTCACTGCCTTGGGAAAACAGAGCAGAATTAGAGAAAACTGATATTTGTCACCTTACATGTTAGTCCTAAAATAATGACACACTTGCAATCTATCACCATGGCCAAGGCAAATTTGAAAAGTAGTCAAGTTCTGTCTTTTATTGTCTCTTCCTCCCATTACTCTTTTATCAATTCCTTTTTTCTCTGTGTCTCCCTTCCTATAGCCATCAGACTTCCATTAGTCTCATGCTGACCCCTGACACTATTTCCCCAGGGTTTTCAACACTAACCCTCTCCCCCTATATTCTTACAGATGTTCACCCTTATCCTTGAAGCTTCTTCTGATCCTTACCTCACCCAACCTTTCAACTGCCCTTCTCCTAGATCTTTTCATTTGAGTTATAAAGCCACCATTGTTGGATTGACATTAAGAGTCTCTGATCTCACTGCAGAATTAGTAGGGAGAGATGTGTATTCCTGGAGTACCTCTAATGAAGTCCTGATAACCTTGTTATCAGTGGTGTCTGGGTGCTATAAGAACACTACAAAATAACTGAAGCTTAATTCTATGTAAAATAGATTTGTATGGGTTGGCTTGAAACCCCAATAACCATCAATAGCATTACTTTTAGAAATTTTACTGAGTTCCAAATAATCGACTATATTGCAGCCATTGTAGTGAAATAAACACCTAACTTGAGCCACACGAACTAGACTACTCTGATGCCTACTGGGTGGTGACCTACCTTCTCTATAACACCACTTTCTGTAAGATGGGAATAAATAATACTTGTGATATTTATGTCAATGGGTTTTTTGAGGGAAATTGTATAAAAGGTGACACAATATAAACAGCATAACTTAGAATCATAAGATCTAAATTAGAATCTCAACTCTGTTGTCTCCCAACTGTGTGATCTTGAGTAAACAATTAACTTCATTGACACTCAGATTTCTCATCTACCAACTGAGAAAATTAGATTCCATGGCTTCTAGGGTCTCTTTATTCTAGATCTCTGATCTTATACTTGATTTGTAATTTTGAAACTATGTTTAGGTGTAGATGAAGGGGAATTTTAAGGTAAATATGAACGGAACTCAGGATATCCCTAACAACTTATTCTACTGAACTATCTTTGGTTTATAGTTATGTTCCTACATATCTTCCTGAGAGCAGAATTTAATTTCAAATTCAAAGGCTGAGATAGCTATCTCCTACATTGTTTTTTTTTCCCTCAATAAAATAATGTTTAAATAAGAGCAGGGGCTCCAAATTATTTTTGCATCATGGATATCTTGGGCAGTCTGGTGAAACTTATGGATCCTGTTTCTTAATGATATTAAATGCATAACATATAATGCATAGGATTAAAAATGAATTCTGCTACATAGTTATTTTTAAAACATTTTTAAAAAAAAACACCAGGTTCATAATCCCCATATTAAGAACCTCAGATTCAAAGATATCTTTTTTTGTCAGTTTACTCAGAACATTCTCCTGTTTCTTCAGCAATGACCACTTCAATTTCTTCTCAACTTCAATACATTTTCTAATTTTTTTGCATTAACATCATAGGGGGAAATCTTCATTTTCTTCACTTTTAGAAAGATCATTTTATAAGTAGTACAGCTAAATCTGGATGACTTTCATTAAGAGGTCACATTACCTGAATTTTCAAGGCATATTTTCATTGGGCTAGAATAAATTACCATATTTTGTATATAATTAACCTCAAAGAATGCAAATTCAAAGAATGCCACTACATTTGAGGATTCATTATTCATAGCGACATAGTAGTCTTGCAACTTTTTGCAAATTCAGACTCTGTCTTCAATTTTTTCACTTAGTCAATTTGATGTTGTTGCTCACTCATGTCCAATTCTTCATGACTCCACTTGGGACTTTCTTGACAGAGATACTAGAGTGTTTTGCTATTTTTTTTTCTACCTCAATTTACAGATAAGAAAATTGAGGCAACTAGGATTCAACGACAGGGTCAAGCAAT
Organism: Sminthopsis crassicaudata; assembly: GCF_048593235.1. Taxonomy (NCBI): domain Eukaryota; kingdom Metazoa; phylum Chordata; class Mammalia; order Dasyuromorphia; family Dasyuridae; genus Sminthopsis; species Sminthopsis crassicaudata. The sequence continues at coordinate 45,873,116 of NC_133621.1, read as the reverse complement.
TAGTGTCTGAGGCCAGATTTGAACTCAGGAAAATAAAGCTTCCTGACTGGCACTCTCTCCACTCTGGCATATCTTGTTCCACTTCTAACTTGTAACAGGGCTTAATACTTCAGGATACCAGACCCAAGAATCTAATATGCCAGTCAATCAACAGTAAATCAAGAAACATTTATTTATTTATTACAAACTTATTATGTAACAGGCACAATACTAAACCCTAGAGATATAAAGAAAGGCAAGAACCAGTACAATTACCTTATAGTTCAATGGTTTTTAAATATAGTAGCAAATGTTACAAAAGAAACCCAAATATTTCATTGAAAAAATAGAATCAATCTTGATTATGTAATATAACCTGCAATCAAAATGTGACCTAAAAATGCTATTTCATTGCTTCACCTGCTGTTTAGAATAGCGTGTATTCCTAGACATAGCAGATAGAAGTGCCAAAGCCTTATGACCCAAGCAGGATACCATTATTATTTTTTGTCTTTCTGTTTTTTAAATCCTCAAAACACTACTCACTCTTTTATTTATATGACTGTACAAAACATCTTACTTAAATTCTTTCTAGGCTATGAATTCTCTGACCAAGTTTACTTGTCATAGAGATTATTGAGCATTTTATGACTAGTTTCCAATTAGCTTCCTATAATTGATATATATATATATATATGTATATATATACATATATTGCACTTATTATGTTATTGTACATTAAGGATTATAAAGATGAGATTGCACACTACAAAAATAGGATAATTAGATTTTTATAGAGTTGTTACTGGGATGACAAATATCTTTTTGTTATTGTTGTTCACTCATTTTTTTTCAGTAATGTCTTACTCTTTATGATCCCATTTGAAGTCTTATAATTTTTTTTCTCTAAAATGTAATCATTCTTGGTGAGCAGGTTTCTTGTGAAGCTTCTGGAGGCAGCCTTCGTTTCAGTTCAGTTTCATAATCCCAAATGCAGCCAGGAGTTAAAGTCCAGATCCTTTATTGTGCCTTTCAAATACTGTCTCTTTCAAATTCTCATCTCCTTCACTTGGGGCTCAGCTAGTTTTCTGGAGGCCTTCCTCTCTCCTTGGCTCCTGAGAGCTCTTGTCCGAATGTCTCCGAATCCAAAGATTTATCCTTCAGCCTCTAGCCTCTCATCCTCCCAATGTTTCCAGCCAGCATAAATGTGGAAGTTGGAATGAATCTTCACTCTGAATCTCCCAAGAAGTTTTCCTAAAGTCCTGTTTGGCCCTGAGAGCTTCCTGCTTATATGGTGCACATTGAGTATACACCAGTCATTTCATCACTAGGAAACCATTATTTGTTGTAAGATTAAGTCAATGATAAACTAGATTTAATCATTGTCTCCTCAATTCCACTTAGTAATTTGTTTCAAGTTCTGGCCTATAACATCTCCTTGTAGGATCAGATCAATCATACTGAACCATTAGATAATTATTGTCCCTATTCATTCTTAGCACCTTGTAAGAATCCTAACAATTAGGAAACCATTATTTGTTGTAGGATTAAATCAATGCTAAATTAGATTTAATCATTGTCTCCTCAATTCCACTCAGTATCTTGTTTTAAGTTCTAGCCCATAACATCTCCTTGTAGGATCAGATCAATCATACTGAACCATTAGATAATTATTGTCTCTATTCATTCCAGTGACTTAGCACCTTGTAAGAATCCTAACAGAATCTCTTGCTAGAGATATCAGAATGGATTGCCATTTCCTTCTCCAGCTCTATTTACAAATAAGGAAACTGAGATAAAGTGTTCCTGATTCTAGGCCCAAAATTCTACCCACTGCATCATCTCTAGTCTCTTAATAAGGAGACTTGGTGAGTACTTGCTTGCTTTAGTAATCTCTTTAGCTAAACCTTCAGTTTGGTAGTCACTCTGATATCTCTTCTCTCCCCTGCTTTCCTTGAGAACCTCCTAAGCACTGAGCTAGCTCCAATGCATGTGTCAACCTGATCTACAGAGCCATTATGTTGATCTTACTGTTGTATGCCTGTAAAAACCTAGAGAGTATTCCAGGAAATTGAATTGCTTCCATTTGAATTGTCTTAGGAAGATCCTGAAGATCAGCTGGCAGGATAAGATACCAGACACTGAGGTTCTTTCTCAGACTAAACTGCCAAGCTTTCCCAACTCTCCTGCAGAGAGCACAACTCCGTTGGGCTGGCCACATTGTTCGAATGCCAAAAGTACACTTGTCAAAAAGACTATTTTATGGAGAATTCATACAGGGCAAGCACTCACAGAGTTATCAGAAAAAGCAATACAAGGACACCCTCAAGGAATCTCTTAAGAACTTTAGGACCACCAGCATCAGAGAAGGTGTCATGAGGACCTGAATTCATATTGAGCCTCAGACATTTGCTGGCTTTGTGATGCTGGGCAAGTCATTTAACCCCAATTGCCTCTCCAAAAACAAAAACAAAAACCCAGACCTTAAACTTCCCTGAGCATCAGGGCTGTTTCCAATCCTTTATCTTTTTGTTCAGAGGAATATATCAGATTAGCAAATCATTGCAAAGAAAAACAAATATTGAACTTGTAGCAGTGAAAATTGACAAATGGCATTAACTTGCAACAAATATGAAATTTGATCCTGAGACCACTGCTTTAGAACATTCTATTTCATACAATCATAACTGCAGAGCTAGAAGGAATCTTAAAAGCCATTTATTCCAACTCTTTTATTTTATAGATGAGAAAACTGAGGCTGAGTGATTGATTATTTAGAGTTACTCAGCTAACAAAGGTCCAAAACAGCTCATATTGGTCTGATCAGCCACAATCGGACACACTAACTTGATTTTAATATAATGATATCATTTTAGTCCTCTTCAAAAACAAAGAGCCACAACCATCAATCAACCAATCAATCTCCTTAGCAAATGATATCATCAGTATTTCAGTTGTGCTGTCTTCTCATCTCTGAGGGCATTTACTACATCAGTATAAGTTCCAATTCTTCCACTTATCATCCTATGTAATTTTTGTTTTTTACAAGATTTGTCTAAAATGCCAGAAGCCTTCCACTAGTTGTTGTAGTATTTCAGAAATAACAAGATAATATTCTGGTTGTCCATCTGCCATCACAATTCTCACTCTTCATTGCACATATGTTATAACTAGTTGCTACCAATAACTTCACTGAATTCACTATGGAGAATTTTTCTTTGTACTTTTATAATGAGATCAGGGTGTGAAATAATAGTGGCAAGAGCAGGTGATATTTCCTGGCTTGCTTGACTTCATTCAAGTATCCACTAAAATCTCACCTTTTGGAAAAAGCCTTTCCCAATTGTTTGTAATACTACTGCCTTCCTTCTTTTGATTATCTCCAATGGACTCTGTTGCATATGTTTGTTTGCATATTGTCTCTTCCATTTAGATGGTGAACTCCTTGAGATCAGGGACTACTTTTTGCCTTTCTTTGTATCCCCAGCACTTAGCACAATACTTAGCATGTAGTCAGTGTTTAATAAATGCTCCTTGAGAAGATCTGAGTTCCAAATAATCAAGGCCAATATAAAATCTAAATAAGATGTTGAGGATCCTTTTCTGAGACTCCATAATCTATGGATGTTAAGATGGAGTAGAGTCTGTCTTAAACCCCATTGAAGTATAGTGCATTGTCTCAGACAAGAAAATTGTCTTTGGTGAATAATTTGAATCTTTCCAGACTACACAATTTCTTCCCCTTATCAAAAAGGAAAAGTGGAATTTCTTATCTTTACCTATTTTTGGAACTGTTCAGTTAAAATAAAGCAGTATCTTATAATTGACTGTGTTCTTGTTGATTTTCCATATTTTTAACAGTACTCAAGCAGATATCCTAGTCCTTTCTTTTTCTTTTTTTGGTTGCTAGCAGATAATTATATGGAAGTTATGGAATGGAGTTACACTTGTTAATTTTCTGTGCCAATGCTGCTTTCATAGACCAACTGACAAGGGATCATGTGCAAATTATACTTCCTCGGCAGATATCCTTGATGAGGGATCCTTTTCCATTTGAAGAACACACTCTTTTGGAAGACTTTATCCTTCCCTGTGAATAAGTGAATTAGAATATGAATAAGTAATTTTTAAATGTCCATTTTAAGTATTAGGTTTCTTAGAGTTATTTATTCCTAGTGAAATTATGAAATTATATAGATACATTATGTATACATTATATAGATACATATGTATATTAGAGCTTACAAGGAAAATGAGAGAAAAATTAGGAGAATTGTAATAGTGTAGTTTGAGAAAATTAAGAATTCATCTGGGAGAAGCCAAAGGCATATCTTGTTGTAATGCTAAGAGTAGAGAATAGAAAGAAATTATTTGAAGTCATTACAATGAGATCTTAATTGACGTTAGGAAATTTATCAGATAAAGATAGCCTAATTCCAGAAGAATTGGCCAATGGTTTTGGTGATCATGAAAGAGAAATCACTGACTGTAAGTCATTGAAATATGAGAAATGATGATATTAGACATGATGAAGAAATAAGGAGGCTTTGAATTATAGGACAGGTGAGAAGTTCACTTGAATTAGAGGTTGTATCTATACACAAAAACCAAAGTAATGAGCTGATACAATTAGTTGGATATTTCAGCTATAGAGATTATTTTATTTTTGAGCTGAGTTATCCAGATAATTGCCTAAATTCTCCATCTAATGTTGCATGGACAGATTCAACCTATATGACATACCAAAAGGGAAAAAAATTCAAAATTGAAAAGAGGTAAAATTAGAATAAGCTCCATGAATTTATTATTTGTATTCCTTATTCCTCTGGAGTTTATAGAGGTTTCTGCAATTGTATATAAAAGTTTAATTAGATCTAGACATGTAGAAGAGAAATTATCCCAAGAAATTAAATAGGAAAACATATAGTATTTCTATCAGTTGAACTCTTAATTGAGGAAAAATCACCCCAAACCCAATAATATTGGTAATGGAATACATTATCAGAGTTTTGTGTTTGATGCAATCTGCCTAAAGGTTTCTAAAAGCTATTTTTAAAAGATTCTTTTAGTTGATGCAAGCCATTGAATTTCATTGACATGTACCTTGACATTCCTTATTCCTTAATTATTCAGAGACAGGATACAAAATCTAAAAAAGATGTTCCTACCCCAGGCAAGGATAAATTTTGTGAGTGGTTATTCATACTTTATGCATCTGAAGGAAATGTACAAGACATTTTTTGATAACACATTTATACAAATCTGTTGTATTATTTAATATTATTTGAGGGTTTTTTTGAGAGCTGTCAAGGCCAAGACCTTTTTGCAAAGAAAATGGAAATCAAGCATAGCCTGGGAACATGATGATATGAAAAATTTTACAGTGGTGTTTATTATTCTAAAGAATAGGACTGAGGTAAAAGAGGCGGGGAGTGGAAAAACTTGAACCATTTTCTTCTTTATCTACAAAATGAGTGAATGCTCCTTATGGAGTAAAATCTCCTTGATCAATGAAGTTTTTTTTTTAATTATATCAAAATATTCATCTTTATTATGATTATTCATTAAATGTTAATTAAATAGAATTGATTTTCTGAACAAAACTTTAAGGTGATCAGAAAGAGAAGAAAAGTTTCGTTGGTATCTGCTTGGCTGAGCATGCCATCAGGAAATCAATAAAATGGCTATATTCAATATAAAGACTAGAGACATTTGGGAGAACATAATGTTGAAGCTGATATTAATGTAAATATAGCAAAATATAACAAATACATTCTTAATTTCATGCTGTTCTATGATTTTATATTATGTATTAGTAATCTTTGCTGTACTTTCTATCAGGGAAAACACTGGATCCTGTGTTATTTACTTTTAGAGAAAAATTTATTATTTTGCTACTAGGAAGGTGCAGTAGAACACCAGGGTACCACTTACTATATTCCTGAAGATTTCAACATCATTCTTCATTCTGGGTTTCAAGTAAAAAATTGTAATAACCTAATAAGTTCCAAAGGAAGTTCAAAAAGTTTATTGTTGTCACTAATATCCTAAAAGGAAATTTTCAGTTAATAACTATAAATGCTCTTGTGAATGGTGTTTTTATTTTAATGGGCTCCCTTGTGATTCCTGAGTTATATTTGTGTATAAGCAACTATTACTACTACTATTATTACTGTCACCATCACCATTAATA